>NC_137039.1:3858173-3865673 GCF_032717465.1 Coenobita brevimanus
AAAGTGAATAGAGTATGGTAAACATCTAAGTATAATTTCTGACTTTGTTTGCTACGGTCCCTGATGCTTCCTCTACGACAGTTTTCTCTTATGCACTCAGCCTCCTAAGACCCATCCCCAGCTGAATAAAATCGTCTGGAGTCTAATAAAAGAAAAGTACTAGAGTTGTCACGATGATAGAAGGGTTAATATTTACAACATGAACGCTCTCAGACACTTATAAATAGCTCACAGGTGCATAATAGCCTCTTGTATTAGCTGGAATAAAATACGAGAGTTACCCTGAAGATGAGAGGGCCTCCGTACCCTCTAGTGGATGTAAAAGTAGTTGGGTAAAGTTTCACACGAGTTTCTGGGCTGAACAAGCATGGCATTCCATTGGTCAGTCAGTGGTACTCGGACGATAAGAGGGTGAGGCTGCGTCGGCTCCGTCTCCTGATGTAAGTGTTAAATTTTACTGTTTTGGGGTTAAATTTCGCTGTTTTTGCCATTAAGATGATTCAGATAGGACACAGAGGCATCTTGCTGCCAACCAGGAAGTGTCATAGGTCAAATAGATTCAACAGATGAGGGCAATAGACGTCGTTTTGCTGGTTAGGGGGTAGTGATGGTGTGTAGGCTTCTCCTCTTGCTGCAAGTGTTGGGTTTTGCTGTTTTTGCCATTAAGGTGACTAAATTAGGACACGGGGATATCTTACGGTCAGCCAGGAAGCGTTGTAGGCCAAAGAAATTGTAGAAAATAAGGGAAATGGATGTAATTTTAATAGTCGTGTGTCGTCACCTATATCTATAGCCCTAATTGTCTAGATATCTATAGCCAGACGCCTTAAACCCGTAAGGGGTGGCCACAAACAAATCGCCTCCATGTCGCCCTATACACTGCCATTTCGCTGCCCTCCCCCAACGTACACCCGCCTCTCTCGTATACCTCTCTACTCCATCCCTCCATCCCATCCCCTTCACTATACTCATTTTACTCCAACTTGGCCTAAATTGCAATCTCTTTATCTCGAATGCTGAGTTGTAACAATAGAATATTATGCTAGTCACGAAAAAGTGCTGTTTCAAAGACGCAACTGAGACACGTGAAAAGCTGCAAATGGACGAAAATTTGCGCCAAGTTAAGGTGAAAGGAGTAGAGTACAGAATCCTCCTTGATAACATAAAAGTTTCCGGATTAAAAAGAACTAGAAAAATCATCATCATCATCATCGTCATCGTCATCGTCATCATCATCATCATCATCATCATCATCATCATCATCATTTATCATCTATCTACTGCTACTATCTACTGCCAGACACCTCAGTCATCATCATCATCATCATCATCATCATCATCATCATCATCATCATCATTTATCATCTATCTACTGCTACTATCTACTGCCAGACACCTCAGTCATCATCATCATCATCATTAAATTTTTCCATACCTTCACTCTTACAAACATGCAGACAGTTTGAGTTACACTGGTATTCGCACACAGTAAATACGCACACAGAGCACGCACACAAGTACGCACACACTGAGAACGCACACTATCACGCACACATTGAATACGCACACACTGAATACGCGCGCACTGAACACGCACACAATAAACACGCACACAATAAACACGCACACACTGAACACGTACACACTGAACACGTACACACTGAACACGTACACACTGAACAAGCACAATTTGACTAAGTACACACTGAACACACACAATTTGACTACGTACACACTTAGCACGTACACACTGATGCACGCACACACCGTTGCACGCACACACCGATGCACGTACACACTGATGCACGCACACACCGATGCACGTACACGCTGCGGCATGTACGCACTAAACGCGCACACGGAGCGGGCACACACTAATGCACGCACGTATTCATTCACGCAAACACTGATACCAGCACTGATCAGAGCACGCACGCACACTAATATACGCACACACTGATACACACAGGCACTGATACACACAGGCACTGATACACACAGGCACTGATACACACAGGCACTGATACACACACACTCAGATATGAGCACATAGATATACGCACACAATGATGCACACACACACATGTTCAGGCTTATTCTGATACACACACACACACACACACACACACACACACACACACACACACACACACACACACACACACACACACACACACACACACACACACACACACACACACACACACACACACACACACACACACACACACACACACACACACACACACACACACACACACACACACACACACGCAAACCTCTCCAAGTATGTGTGGTGGTGGTGGTGGAGTTGGTGTGAAGGTCGTAACTTTAATTGCTTTGGTAAATAAACTTACTTCCGCCACATTGTCTGAAGGCGTGAGTTGGCTCGTGGGTGTTAGATGGTAATGAACACAGTGTCATCATCATTATTATGCACTGGTAATTTAACTTGCCTTTCGAGGGAAGGGCTCACTTCCACTGGTGAATATGTAAGATTTTTTTTTTTAATTCTGGGCAAATCACTTAAAATCTGCGAATGCACATTTAGCGCATACAGTTCAGGTTCCTATCCCGAGGTGAAAAGGGAGGGGGGGGGGTTACACGACTCTCCCCTTCCCCCTTTCCACTCCCTGACAGGCAAGATCGATTTTTTCTTTTCTTGTATCCTGACTGGTAGTTTTTGTTCCGCACTGTGTGTGTTTATATATCTTTATCTATATCTGTCTGTCCATCTGTTCACACACACACACACACACACACACACACACACACACACACACACACACACACACACACACACACACACACCGCTCGCTGGTGCAGTGGTAACGTTCTCGCTTACCAACTGGTGGACGGGAGTTCGCGCCTCGCTCAAGTTGCGAAAAGCTTCACTGACGAAGTGGGTGGTTACTGTCCCCCTTGAGCAAGGGGACGGATGTGTGCGTGTGTGAAGGTCACAGCCTTGCCCTTAGATCGGACTATATGAGCTCTCAGCTCCCTTCCGGGAGGGTAAAAACTGACCATCACGACCATCAAGTGATCCTGACCGACCCGGTGAATCACACACACACACACACACACACACACAGAATCACCCTTCTGGGCCTTTATTTTTGGTGTATGAGACTGAAAGAATCCAGGTGTAGGAGGAGGCAATCGGTGCAGCAGCAGAACTATGGATGCAGTGTAAAATGATGTGGGTCATATTTATCATTCAAAACCCTGGAATTTCTCACCTGCTCTCCAGAAATGTGATGATCCGCCCAGAAAGTGAATATTATCCAGTAAATTTTCTGGGATGGAGAAAAATGGGTCGACTGCCAATTTTAAAAGGGGTGTGAAATCCATGTCATACAGCGTACATCCATCTTTACCAGTTGTCAGTTCTTTAACATCCTTTATTCGACGATAATTCACACATCTTATTTACATGTTTAGCCCTCCCTACCGCCTCCGTCATAATTCTGATGTTTAGTGAGGGAATAGCTTGCACACACACACACACACACACACACACACACACACACACACACACACACACACACACACACACACACACACACACACACACACACACACACACACACACACACACACACACACACACACACACACACACACACACACACACACACACACACACACACACACACACACACACACACACACACACACACACACACACACACACACACACACACACACACACACACACACACACACACACACACACACACACACACACACACACACACACACACACACACACACACACACACACACACACACACACACACACACACACACACACACACACACACACACACACACACACACACACACACACACACACACACACACACACACACACACACACACACACACACACACACACACACACACACACACACACACACACACACACACACACACACACACACACACACACACACACACACACACACACACACACACACACACACACACACACACACACACACACATTCCCACCGCATCATCAATACGAGTACTTCCTAGGGACATCGGTGTTTGAATATGATCATTATTGTGGATTTACCATTCAGCTCAAGGCCCGACACTCTAAAGTACCATGTCCCTTCAAACCTGTTAGGAATGAGTATATTACAACAAAATAGGCTATCGCTGATAAGGTAGCATAGCCATATAATGCAACGTAACATAAATTGCTTCTCTCAGGAGTATATGGGGAAGATGGGGGGGGGGGAGTACTATAACGAACATGGAGTCAGGAGTCGGGACAGAGGGTGGGAATGTCTCCGAAAAGATTGGCTTGAGTACTGAAATACTGACAAACCAGCAAGTAATAAACAAGGCATGAACGAAGCAAGGAAGTCAAATATGGGGTGATCAAGGGCTGGGCGACCTGATGTGAGATCGCCCAATGAGTTTTGTTTAAAAAAGGTATTTTGAGGTGGGCAGTGGGGTGGCCAGGCATATTTCAAGGGTGACCAGGTCCACCTCCACCACCCTTCTGGCTATGCTTCTGAAGTTAGGAGGTATAAAAAGGGCAAGAACTTGATCGGCTATATAATATAAGAGAGTCAGTCCTGAGTTCGTTCATCCTCTGTAATTCTTTCATAAAGAAAATATGCTGCCCATCAAGACAACTCATGTTTATTATTTACTGTCACCTTATGCGACAGGTCTAACTGTTCAACGTACTAGGAAACATGTACACAAACGGAATGTTAATGCAAATGAAGGAATCCCGCGGGAAACCAAAAACAGTCTCTGTCAAGCTTGTACATATATCTACACATCTGCTAATTCTTGATACTACAATAAATTTCAATGCATGGCCAGGGATTTTAAGAGAGTAACTTTCAAGATTGTTAAGAAAGACACTTAACACCATAACTGAAGCCTGATGTGTTAATTCGTGTGGATAACGCGAAAATATCAAAGATGATTAGTTAATATAATAATCATGGTTTTATCAAGGCAAGCTCCTTCATCAGTAGAGGATTATGCTGAGAGCTCTAGTTATATGATGATGCTGGTGATAGTGGGCGTGGTGGCAGATAGTGATGGTGGTAGAAGCTGTAGGTGAAGTGTTGGTGGTAGTGGTGTGGTGGTGGTGATAGCGGGTGTGGTGATAGTGGTGTGATGGAGGTGATAGCGGGTGTGGTGGTAGTGGTGTGATGGAAGTGATAGCGGGTGTGGTGGTAGTGGTGTGATGGAGGTGATAGCGGGTGTGGTGGTAGTGGCATGGCAGTGTGGTGATAGCTGGTGTGGTGCAGTGGTAGTGTGTATAGTATTAGTTGTGGGTGTGGTGGCAGCTGTGGGAGTGTTGGTGGGTGTGATGGTGCAGGTATAATGGTGGTAGTGAGTGTGGTAGTGGTAGTTGTAATAGTGGGTTTGATGGTGGTAATGCGTGAAGTGGTGATAATGAGTGTGGTATTAGTAGTGAGAGTGGTGGTGGTAATTAGTGTGGTGGCGACAGTGCGTGTGGTGGTGGCAGTGAGTGTGGTGGTGGTGGTGGTTGTGGTGATGGGGATATTTTGATGGTGGATATTTCGTCCTGAAGTATATTGGAATAACTGATACAACAGTATTAGGTCAGCATTCGTCAGTTTATGCGCCTGTGAACACATACTATCAAAGAGACAAATTTCAAATATTGATGCCTGATAGAAAGATAAATTTCCTTTTAGATGGTGTGAACTATTTTTAAATCGAATGGTTTGTTATAAGGTTGTTCTGAAATACCTGCCTGACACTAGCTTATGCCATTTAACTTTTAAAAATGGCACATCTGTCCAAAATTTGCCTCATAAGTCATTTCACGTTTCAGTGTTTGCATGAAAATATTGAGCGTCCTGACTGGAACAAATCTAATCAAGAAAGAGTGGATGTAATTATTGAAAGGATCAGTGCATTATTATGTAGAATGGGTAGGCCATTAATACCATTCACTACCATTCCAGCTTCACGCCAGATCAAGGCCGTGAGAGGTAACTTGTAAAGCCAGTCACTGATCTTGCATTCTCTTCAAGGCTCGCAGTTTCGGTGGTTTTGGAGGCTGTTTCAAACCTGCTATACTGAATTATATGTATGCAGATTTTTTTCATTATTCAGAGGATATTAACAGCATAAAAGAGGAGGTAATCGGCGAAATAAATAATTGAGGAAGAGGTGTTTGAAAGTTTCTCGTCATTGACACTGATTCGATCGTTCCTTCGTTGAATATAAATGTCTGTTACAAGATGACAGACAGAAAGAGACAGATAGACAGAAACAGACAGGCAGACAGAGAGATGGACAGAAAGAGACAGACAGACAGACAGACAAACAGAGTGGCTGGGGACGAGAGGCCAGAAGAGACGGGCTGGGGGCGCGCCTGACGTATCATATTCTCTCGTCTGGCGCGTCCCCAGCCCGTCTCCTTGACTCGTCCCCAGCCACTCCCTCCACTCCCTTTTCTCTCTCTCTCTCTCTCTCTCTCTGGATGGGTGACTTAAAACACACACACACACACACACACACACACAGTCAACGGCCTCTCTCTCTCTTTCTCTGGTTGGGTGACTATTCAAAAAAGCACACACACACACACACACACACACACACACACACACACACACACACACACACACACACACACACACACACACACACACACACACAGTCAACGGCCTCTCTCTCTTTCTCTGGTTGGGTGACTATTCAAAAAAGCACACACACACACACACACACACACACACACACACACACACACACACACAGGTATTCTAAGGTAGGACTTGATGGTGGGTAAGGGAGTGTGTGTTTGTGTGTGTGGGTGTGTGTGTGTAACACACTCTAACCAAGGCAAGACTATGAATATTGTCCACTATACTCTTTTTACTCTAACTTGGCCTAAAACTCCCCTATTTCCGTCCTGAATGCTGAGTTGTAGCAATAGATGAACACTGGAAGATGATGCTGGTCACGAAGATGTGCTGAGACAAGGTTGTAAGGCCATAGCATTGTACTTTCTGCCACTGAACTACGTGAAATCAGCTGCAAAAGAACGAAAATCTGGGCCAAGTGAAAGTGAAAGAATATATCTCCCGCAGTTTATATATAATGTTCTTGTACGAACATTTATATCAACAGTTACCCTTTTTTCCTTCATAATATGTAAGAACGACGTCGAACCAAGTTTTTGAAAAGATCCAGGAATGTAAGAGTTCTCTGTGGTAAGAAATTAAGGAGAAAAGTGTTGTGGGTGTTGGCGGAGCACTGCGGTGAGATGTGCAGGCACACGCATGACTACACACACACACACACACACACACACACAATACTCTGTAATGGAACTTGCTGGTGGGAAAATGTGTGTATGTAACTGGTGGTGTGAGAGGTTGCCATGGTAACACACAGGCACCTCCCACTAGTCAACCAAAGACTTCCTTAGCGATATATTTTTAGACAAGGCTGATTAACATCCTTCTGTACGTTTTTTATGCAGAT
>NC_137039.1:3870673-3890673 GCF_032717465.1 Coenobita brevimanus
ATGTACGCACTAAACACGCGCACACGGAGCAGGCACACACTAATGCACGCACGTATTCATTCACGCAAACACTGATACCAGCACTGATCAGAGCACGCACGCACACTAATATACGCACACACTGATACACACAGGCACTGATACACACAGGCACTGATACACACAGGCACTGATACACACAGGCACTGATACACACAGGCACTGATACACGCACACTCAGATACGAGCACAGATACACGCACACAATGATGCACACACACACAGGTTCACGCACATACCGATACACACACACACACACACACACACACACACACAGCCACTAAACAGGTGGTGGGTCATATTTAGCTGACGTGTCGGAGTGTGGAGATACAGATAAGAAATAGAGAGAGAGAGAGAGAGAGAGAGAGAGAGAGAGAGCGGGGGGGAGGGGCATGAGGCAAGTCAGGCAGGGAGGAGGAAGGTAGACTGTTGTTGTTCGTGTTCCTCCTCCAAATTCCCCTATTCGTCAACGCGATAGGATGGCCGGGGATACTGTATATAGGACTACATAATAGATAGATAGATAAATAGATAGATAGAGAGACAGATAGAAGCAGGAAGTCAAATGATGAGAAGGTGTTGTGTTTGCGAGAAGCGAGCAGCGCTAAACGCTTACACGGAGGAAAGCTGACGACAGCGGCCAGTAAGGAGATGATGCAGTTAGCTGTCAGCAGTCCTCTCGTGAGAAAGTTCTGTTGCCATGAGGAACATACGTGACACACACACCCTACTACACCAGATTTTAGGAAAGAGAGTTTAGAAGGAGACAAGCGACCCTAGAGAGAGGTCGAGACGGAGATTAGCCTTAGAACAGAGAGAGAGAGAGATAGCGAGACAGGGAGGTAGCTACCCAGGACTTATACTATTATACCTGTTTAATATTTCCAAGACAAATAAAAATAGTCCCATACTATTCTTTACCTCTCCCGTCACTACATGACATCTGGTGGGGAAACTACTACAAGATATAAAAGCCGCTCGACCACAAGTCTAAAATATACTTCTCTACAAGTAACTACAAAGTCTTTATGACATTTGGTGGCAGCGGTGGGATACGAACCTCGTCTACGAATCAACATTAAATTCCTACAAAATATCAAGATTGACAACAACCAACAATATCAGCTCCTGCCCCTCCGTCTCCCAGATCATTACGCTGATGCAGAGGTCAAGAGATCACTCGACGCCTTGCAAGTAGCTTAACGACAAACCAGCAAATCTGCGGACATCGTCTCCGAATTAAAAGCAAATTTCTACAAAAGCAACCGAGACTACAAGGTTAGCTTCAGTTCTACAAAGTCTACAGTCATCTACAATCAACTACAGCCATCTACAATCAACTACAATTAACAACTCTACGTCGTCTGTATAATCTTCTACACGCACCTACAAGTAGCGGCAGTCTTCATCCCACAACGAATAAATCACTAGAGAAAAGGACAGAGAAAACTTCCACATAGAATAAAGGGAACAAACAAACGAAGAGTGAGACACGATTTACAACTCATCTTACTCACTCGTCTTCACTCAAGTTACTCATCGCTACTCATTCACTCACCACAGCTACCAGTGTGGGAAGCCGACGTCACCATGTGCTGAGATGACATCACAACGCGAGTCTGCCATGCCAAGCAACGTGTGACTGACACCAGGCACTTCTCACCCACTACTCATTACTCATTATTCACATAGCTCCTACTCATATTCACTTATTTTCACAGTTAAGTTGGAAATTCGACGTTCTATGTTGAGGTTTGCCTGGGACAGCCGTTAACCACTACAAATACCAGGCCATGGAGTTTCCTGAGTAATATCGTCCATCAACACACCACTAGAATTATCAAGAGATCTTCAATCAAACCTGTATTTTCTTCCGAGATCGACTTTTGTATCGACACACCTCTACGATCTGTATCAAGTGGGTAAAATTATACTTGCTCATTTCTTCTCAGTGCTAAAATTAGCTATATTCAACTTATTTAATCATCTAGTTTGCTAGGACATAAATAAACAAGAGGCGTATTTCATAACATCATATCTTAATGACAGGAATATTTTCGCAACCACCCACGTTAATACCAGATGACACACAAATTGCCACAACATCAGACTCACAATTAAGAGACAGCCCACCCATTGTACAACCCACACCACACGTTATAGATAAGGAAACAAATACGGGAGTTTCGGATGATGAGTGGGAAACCCCTTCAGACGTTGAGAGTATCGACTTCGCAGCTGCCTTAAATACGTATGCCAATATACTTAACAGGGTTCACCGGTCCGGTCATACATATTCTACCATTCCCTCACATAACGATAAACTCGTACAAGTTGAATTAACAGGGCAATCATTAAATATGAATCAAGAAACAAATACTGCTGATCTAAAAATCACACCTCACGTTTTTGTGTATCACGAGGATAAGACTGCCCCAAAATTCTCTGGCACAGACAAGGATCGCATTGATGTCATTTCATTAATCAGTCAGTGCGAACAAATGTTCATCAAGCGCCACATACTAGATGAACAAGAGAAAATTGCTATTTTTTCATCTTGCATAAGCCAGGAAAGATGTCCAGCAAGCAATTTATTGCGCTCCGATAAGCTACATCGTGCTAGGACATATGATGAATTTAAAACTGAATTTCTGAAGAAATTTTCTGGAGGTATGAACTTCTTGCCAGGTATAATTCCAGAATTACATAAAATTGTAGATCTTGTAAGGGAGCACACTACAAACCATGTGCTCAGTGAAATAACTGCTGATGTTTCCACAATCAAGAGAACCCTATTAGCTACTCTGGAGAATTCTAAGTGGATAACAGATGATGGAAAGATGTCCCCAGACCTCGTCGTGGACATCATTGGTTATGTAGCTGCCTTGTGTAAATTACCTGATAGAACCCTTAAGATCGCCAAAACAATCGCGTACATCCCTGGAATGTGCTTACTAGACTTAATGAACGAGGTAGAGATGCAGTGCAGTAAAGCAGGTGTGGTCGACACACATGCACATTCTGGTAGAATCAGGGTACCTGAGACAGTATCATCTGTGAAAACATCAACACCGACCCCAAACAGAGAACAAAATCGATCGCGACCTGAAATGAGGCAGCCCAAACAGACAAAGACGCCTAGACCTCGTTCCCACACGCCTTCCTACAGGCAGTTTCATAAGTTTTCGCGCAGCCCGAGCAGGTCTCGCGCTATAAACAACACTTTTATGGGAAATCACCTCGTAGGTCACAGTCAAGGGATAGGTCCATTCTGTGTCATTACTGTGCAAAACCAGGACACACAAGGTATGAATGCTTTATCAAGGCAAAAGAGGATAATCAAAAGACACAAGGGTTTGGTCCTTACTGTAGGCATCATAGATACCAAGGGCACTGGACTAGTGATTGCATAACAGTAGAAAAAATTGTGTCTATGTTCAAATCGGGGAAGACCAAGTCATGACAAAAAACGAACAAACGTAAAGAAGAACAAGGTTAAACTTCACATAGGAGGCATGTTGGGAAATGAGTGTATCTTGATACCAGCTGTATGTGAGGATCAAAACGTTTCCTTATTTTTAGATACAGGCTCTCCAGTGAACTTAATAACACATGAAGAACTAAATAGAATTCTTAAAAATAAAAAGAAAGTAACTTTTCTGGATGAAGCTGATTTAGAATTAAACACAGTAGATGGTCAAGAGATTACAGTAAAAGGTATGATAAGATTAAATCTCAGTTTCACAGAAACTACAAGACCATTCTCTGCATTGTTCTATATCGTTGAAAACTTAGCAATTAAAGCTCATATGTTACTGGGCTTAAGATCCATGAGAACTGAGAACATAACTATACTCCCACAAATGAATGGAATAGACTTTGATAATGAATTTATAGAGGAAATACTTTCAGGGCCCTCACCGATTGGTAGAAGAGAGCCAAAAAGAATTGGTAATATTAAAGGCTTAAACAAACATACACAAACAGATGAGTGTATAGATCCACTTACACCAGCAACCCCATCCTCCAGAATTAGTGACCCAGATAACAGTACTGATTTATCAATTTTTCCAGCCCATCTCACTAATGATTTGGTTATACCACCTAATTCATACATGAAGGTTACCATAAAGAGCAAATTACGGAATAGTACTGTTCTTGTCTTAGAAGAATTATGTAAAGTAAAGGGATTGTCAGTAGAAAACGCATTATGTCATACGAACGACGAAGGGCAAACTCAGATATTCATAATTAATCACATGAATGGGGAAGTTCAGTTGAAGAAGGGAACTTGCATAGTTAATATTGAAAAATGTTTAGCCCCTGTGAAGGAAATAAATATTAGTGGAGTAACAAGTGAGATAAAATCTACGGATAGAGAAAGAATAAAAGAGAATTTAATTCACTCAGGTGAATTTGACGAAGAAAATGATTTGTTAACCCTGCTGGAAACACACAGGGACACCGTAGCCTTGCCCGGAGAACAATTAGGGTGTACTAACTTGATTAATCACATGATTAATGTGCACCCAGAAACACCACCAATTTTCGTACCAGCTTATCGCATACCACACTCCCAACGTACACTTGCAAATCAGTATGTCGATGAAATGTTAAAGCTTGGAATTATTGAGCCTTCAGTTTCTCCGTGGAACGCTCCCTTTTCTTTGTGCCCAAGAGAAATGGAGAAATGCGTGCGGTAGTAGATTACCGTAAACTAAATAATCACACCATCCCAGACAGATTTCCCATGCCATTGCTAAGTGATGTTCTACAGAATATTGGTCCTGAGAATAATATATTCTCGACCATCGATCTCCTAAACGGATACTATCAGATTCCGGTATCTCAGGAGTCACGTAAATACACTGCCTTTTCAACAAACAGAGGCCATTATCAATATACAAGAATGCCAATGGGACTGAGGACAGCCCCCGGTACGTTCCAGCGTCTTATGAATTACGTATTGTCCGGAATTTTAGGACAAGGAATATTTGTTTATCTTGACGATATTATTATCGCAACGAAGAATATTAAGGATCATCTCAGGAAATTAGACTTACTCTTACAAAAGCTTAGTGATGCTGGATTAAAAATTAAACTTTCTAAATGCAAATTTTGCTTTAAGGAAATAAATTTCTTAGGCCACAAATTAAGTTCTGATGGTATTCACACCACTGATGACAAAATACAGGCAGTGAGAGATTTTCCTGAACCCACTACGACTGACGAAGTTAGACAATTTTTAGGTCTGGCTGGGTACTATAGGTCCTTCGTACCACAGTTCTCTCATATAGCCTTCCCTCTATTCCAACTACTCAAAAAGATGCTGTATTCCAATGGGAAGAAGAACAAAAAAGGGCATTTAACAATCTAAAAATTAAACTAACGAATGCACCTTGTTTAGCATATCCAGATTACACGAAATCATTTCTTATTTGTACAGACGCATCAGTTAAAGGATTAGGGGCTGTACTGATGCAGGAAGATAAAAGAGGAAAGAATCAACCAATTGCATTTGCCAGCAGACAAACAAGAGGTGCGGAGAAAAAAATTATAGCACTACAGACTTAGAGGCACTTGCAGTGATTTTTGCATTACAAAAGTTTCGAGATTTGGTATATGGTTACGAAATCCACTTATTCACCGACCATAAACCACTGGTGGGTATGTTTAAAGAAAAACTCCTTTCTGGGAGGAGAGCAAGATGGAAATGTACAGTTGAAAACTACAATGTACAAATACATTATATACAAGGTAAAATGAATATAGTAGCTGACGCATTATCTAGGAACCCGAACACAATTCAGGTCGCGGCGTTAGATCTCAAAGGAAATATCCCAAACCACGAGGATATCGCAAAGGCACAAAGACTTGACCCAGTATGGTCAAAAGTAATATACAAGTTAGAAAGTGGAGATGACATACAATTACCCAAACTGCATGTCCCACTTGAACAATTCACAATGGTCAATAATACATTATACAAAATTAACTCTAAACAACCAAAACGCCAAAGAAATACTAACCAGTTGGTAGTACCTAATGACATGATACCCCAAGTATTACGAATGATACACGACAGCCCACATGCAGGACACCCTGGAAAGGATAAGACATTCAACCAAGCCCAGCTATTATATTACTGGCCTTCATTACGAAGAGATATACACAATCATATAGACAGATGCGAATCATGTGCGAAACACAAAGGATACCCAATCACACCTGCACCGATGGGTAATTACCCAGTACCACATCAACCATGGGACGTTGTCGCTGTTGATTTACTCAAGATGCCATTATCATACAATAATAACCTATACTTATTCGTAGCAACGGATCATTTTTCCCGTTATGTCATTTTAGCTCCAATTAAAGATAAGACAGCAGAGACAGTAGCAAAGGCAATAACAGATAATGTAATATGTCGCTTTACTACCCCAAAGGTATTAATAAGTGATAATGGAGGAGAATTTAATTCTGAGATCTTACAAGAAATATGTAAACAATACAACATTAAAAAGGTTAACGTTTTGGCCTATCACCCAGCATCGAATGGGTTGGTAGAGAGACAAAATAAAAAGGTATTAGATGTGCTACGACACATTCTCAGTGAAAATTATGCAAGCTGGGATGATTGGATTCCCAGAGTAGAGGCCTCCATTAATGGGTCTATAAATAAATCCATTGGTGACACACCACATTTCATTATATATGGCACAGATAAAAAATTACCATATGAGCTCCTAGAAGGTGACAGCATGCCTATATACAATTACGATGATTACTCTAAACTCCGTTTACGTGAATTCCAGGACATTCACAAAAGAGTGCAAAAACAATTAACGATGTCCAAGGAAGAAATGACGGAGGCATTTAACAAAAAGGCAAAAGATTCACCTATCAGCTTAGGAGACATTGTTTACGGTGTCATTCATACGAGAGACAATAAATTATCCCCTAAATTTGAGGGCCCATACAGAGTAATTAACATAAAGGCAAACAAAGTTTTAATTAAGTCACTTTCAAGTGGCGAGGAAAAACAAGTTCATATTGACCATTTAAAACGAGTTTCAAGGGAATTATCACATAATTATTCAGCCTCGGATACAACCGAACAGGTGAACGTACCTCAAGAAACCAAGCAAGAACACAACAATGATTACAAAAAGAAATTAAGGTCATATACCAAACAATCGAACATAGGTGCAACTATTCCAATGAAATCTACAGTACATCATTTACGAGAATTAAATATCGATTTAAACTCCTTCTATAAATGAAATAACAGCCAACCGTAACGCACATCATCACTATCATCAACCACAGCTTTATAGGAAATTAATAGATTTTTTTTTCGGTAGGTTACGATGAAGGGACTTATGCTATGGATTCTCCTATACATAGTAAGAGTATATGCGCACCTAGACCCCAAGCATATAGTACGACAAGGATGCCTCATAGCTCCAACGGCCACGACTACAATCGTCAAGGATGTCATGAGTACTGAAATAAGTCTAGATTACTTGTATGACTTACCTACTTATATAGAAAGACTTGCGACGCCGATGCTAACTCTGGACTTCAAGATAGGGAATTATGTTTCACAATCACATATCACCAAGGAAGTGGATGAAATGGTGAAGTTAGCGAAATGGAAACTAGAACAGGCGAAGTCAACTATGCTCGTCATGATCCAAGATCTCCCATCTTATGGAACAGAGGTGCTGAGCGACAGGAACAATATCACACGAACTCGCCAAAAGCGCGGTTTGTTCGATCTGGGCGGCGCAATTCTTGGGAACATCTTTGGATTGGCTACAGAGGATGACCTTAAAGAAATAAACAAAAAATTTAATAAGATAGCTCAGGTACTAACATACCAAGATAAATTCATCACAGGACAGAACTCGGCAATGAAAACAATTGTGAAAAATCTGAAACAAGCAGAAAACGTAGCTCTCGAGAGTATAGATAAAATAAATGACTTGGAGGGTAACGTTACCCTTTTCCAGCACTTCTCCATCATCACAGAACATATTGACACGATTCTACTACAATTAGAGAACACTAGAGATCATTTCAGGGCACTTATGCAAGGAATTTCGAATGCTGGTGATGGCAAGATCACAAATGACTTACTCCCAGTTCATGAGCTACGTCAGATAGTTAGTCAAGGCATACATAAACATAAATTGAAGCCATTGTTCCGCAGTAGGGAATTTATGCAATATTACCCGTACTTGGAAGCAACACTAACACCAACATCAGTGATAGTTCATGTACCATTCATCACGGAAGACCTGTTCACAGTATACCAAATACACCCCTTCCCCTATAGAAACAACAACACTTTAGTCATCATCAACACAGACACCGAACTCATCATGGTCTCCAAGAGACGAGACACTGTCACTTTCGCAAGTGAGTCAACGATTGAGCGAAAGTGCCGCACATCCTTACATGCTGTTCATCTTTGTCCTGCGTACATTTTCACGTTTCAGCCTACTGATACGGTCCCTTGTGAAATGGCTATCATCAGCAATAACAATATTCATCATCATTGCAACTTCACTTTTGCTCCAGATAAACTTGTACACCATCAACGCATTGGACACTCGCAGTTTTTTTATTTCCCTCATAACACATCAGTTTACATAGTCTGTCCAGATATACCACCATCTCATACATCAGCCTCAGGATTATACATAGCACCAGACTACTGTGCGGTATTTACACCATCCATGTCTACTTTTTCCACCATCAATCACTACGCCATTATCAACCATACACACAAACATTTCCACCCACTGCCTGATATGGACTTAAACATGAGCACAAGTATTAAGCTGACTTCACCTAAGTTTGAAACTATGCAGCTGATCAATGAAACAATGAAGCCCTGGGAAGATTTGAGTTTGAGTATGTTCAACCCATATTATGTGTATAGCCAAGCACCTTCTGTCTTTATAATTATCTGCATTGTGGTTGCAGTATTGCTGTTGGCCATGCACAGAATGCATGCAAGAATTGCTAATTTGGAGTCATTGTTTAGTGGGGGGAGAGTTAACATCACAGTTAACCACCCTGAATGAAGTGTATATATTTTGTATATAGTATTAATTATATATAAAAAAAAAAAATAATAATAATAATAATAATAATAATAACACAAAGAAGAATGACCCATATATGGCAGACCAGAACCATTATCTTTAAATGAAATATTAATAACTCTTACAATAATCTTAATTTTAAACTATTTTTATTCTTGCATGTATGCATTTCACTATAATAACCCAAGTACATACTGTATTACAGTTAAATAATTTACTTTAATGCATTTATTCCAATATGTATTCAACTTATTTAAAATGTAATATTACTGAAAAATCACTATTTACTATGAATAATATATGTATACAATATTCATACAATTATGTTACTTTACAATATTATGTATTTCACTTAATTAGCTTATAAGTTCATTATAATGTGTATGTAGTATGTATTAATATATTATAACTATTAAATGTCGATGGTACGCCATTTTCGCGCGGCCGAGCAAATATAGGACTACATAATAGATAGATAGATAAATAGATAGATAGAGAGACAGATAGAAGCAGGAAGTCAAATGATGAGAAGGTGTTGTGTTTGCGAGAAGCGAGCAGCGCTAAACGCTTACACGGAGGAAAGCTGACGACAGCGGCCAGTAAGGAGATGATGCAGTTAGCTGTCAGCAGTCCTCTCGTGAGAAAGTTCTGTTGCCATGAGGAACATACGTGACACACACACCCTACTACACCAGATTTTAGGAAAGAGAGTTTAGAAGGAGACAAGCGACCCTAGAGAGAGGTCGAGACGGAGATTAGCCTTAGAACAGAGAGAGAGAGAGAGATAGCGAGACAGGGAGGTAGCTACCCAGGACTTATACTATTATACCTGTTTAATATTTCCAAGACAAATAAAAATAGTCCCATACTATTCTTTACCTCTCCCGTCACTACATGACATCTGGTGGGGAAACTACTACAAGATATAAAAGCCGCTCGACCACAAGTCTAAAATATACTTCTCTACAAGTAACTACAAAGTCTTTATGATGGAAGGCAAAAGTGGCAGGAGATAAATTATATAAAATGGTGATCCCTGAACCTCACCTGTATCGAATCGTTCGTGTCGTATCTTTTTTAAAGGATCTAACATGCTTCCATGCGTCGTCGGCCTTGGTCACATCATGGCGGCTTTCCACAGTGCACAATCTTTTGCAGCCTCCCTATTCAGTCCCTTATCCCTGAAGTCACACACTATGACCTCGTCCCAGGCCTTTTCAGGTCTGCCTCTAGCAACCCTACTGTACCTCCGACGTTCACACCTCTCTCTCCTTACCCTATTGTCATCTTCCATCCTCTCCACATGTCCAAACCATCTCAATCAACCCCTCCACATCACTACACCAATACACTCCTGTCCCATCCTTCCTCTTAACTCGTCAATATTAAACCTACCCCCCCCCCCATACACTCCCAGGCCTCGCACTGAAGGAGACATTTCACATCCATCTAATCATTGTTATTTCTGAACGAAATATGGTGACTACGTGAGCCTAGGATAGGTAAAGATTCTTTAATTCCCCTGAACCAGAGTGACGTGATTCTTATTTTATTCTTATTGTTATCAAGCCATTTTATTTAGCTTACGAGCAGCCTCTGGTACTAAAGACTTTATTAGTAGTGCATCTGACTCCTTCAGTTTGAAAAGTGTACCCTAAGCAGAATAAAATCATCAGGCTGCTGCGTGAATAATATTACGATCCATGGGGAGTATTTAACTGTATCTACCCTATGAAGACCCATGGAAAGCAATAAGAAAAGAGAAGGATCATGAACACTATGCAACTAGACAAACTACAGGGTAGATTGATAATGATTTGGTTGATTATTCATTTAATTTAACAAACTAAACATACAATAATTACAACCCTAAACCTAACTAAACCTAAGAAAAAAACAATATAAATACCTAAAGCCATTCACCATCAGAAGATTAATGAACTAATGCAAGGAGAAAACTGATACTCATGGTTTACAGCAAAAGAAGGCGTTGAAGATGGGTTCCCTATAACACAGGCTTCCAGGTAAAGGTCAGGAGTGGTTCACTAAGATATTCCCAGGGCAGAGGATGAGTGTGAACTGAACTTGCGCGGGAAACCAGATAATCAGGCAACCTCGCTTCACACAGAAAAAGGGAGGGAAAGTCAGGTGACATGTTGGGAAACTAGTAGTATCAAATCCAGTCAACAGATGGAGCGCTGGTAGCGTGAGGTGGACGAGTGCTTGACTTCAGTCAAAAGATGGGAGTTCACGAGGGATGAGGCGGAGGAGTAATAATTATAGCCGTAACACCTCCCCCACAAAGACCTACGCAGTGGAAGCACGAAGGAGGTAGATTACTCTGTAGCCTCGATGGGATGTCTCGACAGGGTATCCGCGAGAATGTTGTCAACACCCCTTATATGCTGAACTTGAAGATTAAATGGCTGAACAAGCAGGGCCCATCGTAGAATCCGTTGATTGGAATTCTTCATAGTCTGGAGAAATACAAGAGGATTGTGGTCCGTAAAGACAGTAGTAGGATGAGGATGGTGGCGAAGATAGCACTCGAACTTCTTGATTGCTAGCACGAGAGCTAGAGCCTCTTTCTCAGTTCTGGAGTAGCCCCGTTGATGTCCTTTCAGCTTCGACGAATAGTAGGCAATAGGATGGAGAACACCACTCACTGGGTTGGTTTGCAGCAAAACAGCACCAACCCCAACTCCACTAGCATCGATATGAAGATGGAAAGGTTGCGAGTGGTCAGGAGTTCTGAGGACAGGTCTGCTGGCAAGAAAAGTTTTCAGACGTTGAAAGGCAGTCTCGCAGGCAGAGGTCCACTTGAAGGGGGTTCGAAGTGCGGTGAGATCAGTCAGTGGAGCTGCAACACTGGAGAAGTTCTTACAAAAACGACGATAGAAACCGGCCATCCCCAAAAACCTCATGACTTCCTTTCTGGTGGTTGGAGTTGGGAACGCTAGAACTGCTTCCACATTGGCCTCCTTCGGTAGAACTTGCCCCTGTCCCACAACATGTCCAAGATATGTTACTGTAGAGTCTCCAAAAGTAGATTTAGCTAAGTTGATGGTAAATCCTACTTCTTTTAGTTTGTTGAAGAGGGCATGGAGACGTGTCAGGTGTTCGTCCCACTGGTCAGCCATCACCACAAGGTCATCCAGATAAGCTGAAGTCCCAACCAAATCCTGTGTGATGAAGTTGATGATCCTCTGGAATGTGGCCGGAGCATTAGATAACCCAAATGGCATTACAGTGTACTGATATAACCCAAATGGGGTTATGAAAGCAGATATTAGTTTAGCTCTGTCTGTCATACCTATCTGGTAATAGCCTTTTTGGAGATCTATTGTGCTAATAAATTCGGAGTTTCCTATGCAATCTATTAAGTCCTCTATGAGTGGTAGGGGATAAGAGTCAGAGACAGTGACCTTATTGACTTTACGATAGTCTGTACAGAACCTGTGGCTTCCATCGGGTTTTGGAACTAAAAGGCATGGGGAAGCCCAAGGAGAAAAACTTGGTTCTGCAAGGTGATTAGCAGTTAAGAATTCAACTTCCTTTTTCATTACTTTCATTTTTAAAGGATTAAGACGATATGCTGGCTGTTTAATTGGACTAGTAGCATCGCTAACCAACCGTATGTCATGTTTTAAGAGACCACAAAACCCTGGTAAATCAGCAGTAACTTCAGGATAAGACTTCAATAACAATTCTAGGTCATCCTTTTGTATGTTGGTCAAACTTGATAGGTAATCACATAGAGATTCCATGATCATGCTGTTAGGTAGGTTACCGGACGGTTGGGGTAGGTCCAATTCTGGGTTTGTCAAGTCTGAAGTCTCTGGCTCTGGCTCTGGCTCCGTTCCCACAAACAGTACAGGGTTCATCTCATTTCTCTCTGCATAGTGCTCCTCTGGGCATCTAGTAAAATAAGGTTTCATTAAATTCACATGAACAAGTTGAGAGTCTTTACGTCTATCTGGGGTGTGTACTACATAATTCAACTTTGATAGTTTTTTGGCAACTACATATGGGCCAGTGAATTTACTCCTGAGGGGACTACCTGGAATGGGAAGAAAGAGCAAGACCTTGTCTCCTGGGGAGTAACTGTGTGCAACAGACGATGGATGTTGAAGTCTTTCCATTTTACACTGAGCCTTTAATAAGGTATCTTTAGCAATCGTTCTGACTTCTGATAATCTAGATCTTAAGTTATCAATATAGTGAGATACAGATGGACTTTCTTGAGTAGTGCTGTTAAACCACTGATCTTTCAGAAGCTTCAAGGGACCCCTTATTTGTCGTCCATATAATACCTCAAATGGAGAATATCCTAAAGACTCCTGAGGACACTCCCTTATAGCACAAAGAAGAAAGTCTATGCCTTCATCCCATTCCTTGTGGTTTTCCAAGCAATACTTTTTCAACATTGATTTAAAGGTCTGGTGGAACCTTTCTAAACAGCCCTGGGATTGTGGGTGATAAGCCGAGGAAGTGACATGTTTAACCTCTAGTTCCTCCATAACTTTTTTGAAAAGCCTACTGGTAAAATTCGTCCCTTGATCCAATTGGATTTCTTTAGGGATGCCAAATGCAGTGAACAAATGAAGCAGGGATTTCATTATAGTTTTAGAGGTGATATTTCTGAGGGGATAGACTTCAGGGTATCTTGTTGCAGTATCCATGATAGTAAATAAGTACTGGTTACCTTTCTTTGTCCTAGGTAGAGGTCCCACACAATCAATAACTACCTTTTCAAAAGGTGCTGTCACTACAGGAATTGCATGGAGTGGAGCAGACTTAAGCTGTTCATTAGGTTTACCAGCCACTTGACAAACATGACAAGTTTTTATAAAAGTAGAAACATCCTTTCTAAGACCTGACCAATAGTAATGTTGTAGGATTTTTTTGTAAGTTTTTAAGACCCCTAGGTGACCAGCTATCCCGTCATGAGCCAGTTTAAGGATGGATTGTCTGACAGATTTGGGAATCACAACTTGGTGGATTTCTGACCAGGTATCAAGATGTTTTAGTTCTGGTGGTCTATAAGCTCTCATCAAAACGCCATCATGGAAGTAAAAACAAGGCAATGTATTTAGGTCTTTACCTTCGACTGCAGCATGTCTCAGGGTAGCAAGTGATGGATCAGCCTTCTGAGCTTTAATTAGGTTTTCTTTTGAGATAGTCTGATCCAGCAGATATTCCTTGGGAGCAGGTGGTGGTAATGGATTGATTTTGTTCTTTTTAGCCTTCTGTGACCTAGTTACAACACAGGAGGGAAATAAGTGGGGAGCAACAGTATCTAGAATCTCAGTTGGGCTCTCAGTTAAAGGGTTTTCAACCACTGAAACCATAGGCACAATGAGTTCTCCTGCCAAATCATTTCCCAATAGCAGATGAGATCCCTTGACTGGCAAAGGGTCTTCTCTGACAGCTACTTTAACATTTCCAGATAAAAGGTCACACTGGAGATAAACTTCAGCTAAGGGATAGGAGGGATTAGATGAAAGGTCAGACAAAATCACCTTCTCCCCAGTGAAGGCACTAGATACACAAGGAATAGCATTTCTGACCAAAATTGATTGAGATGCTCCAGTATCTCTCAAGATAGTAATGGGATATGACTCATCATCTTTATTCAGTGAGACTGTACCCTGAAACATAAAAGGAAGGAAGGAATTCTGATGAGGCTTATTTGAATCATAAGTCACTACTGGCTTTTCAATTTCATGAGGAGATTTTTCTTTGGGGTTAAACATGTTTTTTGAAGTTTTACAATTAGGGTGTTTGCAGGACTGGATAGAATGACCTGGCTTTTTGCAATAACTACAGGATATATTGGAGATATTTTGAGTCCAAGGCATCAAGTGTGAAGAGCTCTGCTTACCACCCACCATACCGGAGCTTACACCAGAGGAGTACTTAACACCTGAGATGGAACCACTCCTGTTATTTAGAGATCCCATCAATAAATCATAGGCGTCAGCCAACTCCGCTGCTTTCATGAGATCCTTCTGTCCTTGCTCCTCCACATGCTTCAGGATGGTGAATGGCAACTTACTCTTCCACTCTTCCAAAACCATGAGATTAACCAGGTCTGAAAATGTTGAGGTGTTAGTTGTTTTAAGCCATTTCTTAAACTGTCTTAATTTATCATTTGCAAACTCCACATAAGTATGAGAAATTGATTTTACATGTTTTCTGAACTTCTGTCGATATCCATCAGGAGAAATTGAATATGCACGAAGAATACTAGTCTTTAAACCATTATAATCATTTTTATCATCAAAACTATTATAAACTCTCTGAGCTTTTCCGATCAGCTTTGGGACCAAGACTGATATCCAGTGTTGTTCAGGCCACTCATTTTCTTGGCAATGTGCTCAAATGTGTTTAAAAATCCATCCACATCATTCTCATCAAACTGAGGCAATAAAGCAGCTTCCTTGTGTGGTTTAAACGCAGTTAATTTCTCTCTCAATTCAATTTCCTTTTCCCTAAGGTTTGAATTTGCATCTGCTTCAAGCTCTCTTATTTGTAATTCTTTCATTTTTACTCTCTCTTCTTGAGCTAATTGTTCTGTTCTCATTCTCTCTTCTTGAGCTAATTGTTCTGTTCTCATTATCTTTTCTTGAGCTAATTGTTCTATCTTAAGCTGATATTCTAATCTTAATCTTTCCATCTCCACTGGGTCACTGTGTCCTTGTTTAGTATGAGTTGAATAAGGATTATCAACCCTAGTAGGAAAGGAATAACTCATAGGAGTCAAAACATCAATAGCCTCTGTCCCCAGGACTTCCCTTTGAACTAAAGACTCTATAATTGTGTTTTTTAAGACCTCTTTTGTCATACGAGATTCAATTTCTATTTGGAAGTAGGTAGCAATGCTTTTCCACTCATCTTTCTTTAAGTCTTTTAATTGCTCATGGCTAGGATTTTCAACAAATTTTTGAAGGTCAAACATGATTAAAATGTATGAGAAAATTATGGTAAGTTATATTTTAGACACAGATTACAGGAAGAAAACTCTTTGAAGTCCTGGAAACTTCCAGAGCCTTGACCAAAATATTAACTTACGAAAGTCGTTGTCTATGATTAAGAGCAGAGGATGACGGCTTTTAGCATGATCCGGATTACCCCTGATTATAGGATAAGACAAAACAACTTTGATTCTTGAATAATCTGGGACTTGGAAGAGTGAGTGTATCAAACTAGCCACTTGCCCTATCGCAACTAGCAGATGTAGACCTCACTGGAGCGTGGGATACGGCATTATAAACGATCCGGATATATTCCCCACATTTGATAGAACTTATAACGACCCTGTATTTCGTTAAAAATGAAAGATAAGTTCTATGAAGACTCCTGAACCTATAAACCTATGTGCTGACAAGTTCACACAAATACCAAAATGTTTATTGCATCAAGGATTTTAAATCGAATGGAAACAAGTTTCACACTAATACCAAAATGCTAAATACATCAAGGAAAATTTAAAATCTATGGGAACAAGCAACAGCAACCCCTCAAAACACCATTACTGTAAATGTCTGTCCAGCTGAAATAGGTCCTGTCACGGTCGCCATTTATTACGATCCATGGGGAGTATTTAACTGTATCTACCCTATGAAGACCCATGGAAAGCAATAAGAAAAGAGAAGGATCATGAACACTATGCAACTAGACAAACTACAGGGTAGATTGATAATGATTTGGTTGATTATTCATTTAATTTAACAAACTAAACATACAATAATTACAACCCTAAACCTAACTAAACCTAAGAAAAAAACAATATAAATACCTAAAGCCATTCACCATCAGAAGATTAATGAACTAATGCAAGGAGAAAACTGATACTCATGGTTTACAGCAAAAGAAGGCGTTGAAGATGGGTTCCCTATAACACAGGCTTCCAGGTAAAGGTCAGGAGTGGTTCACTAAGATATTCCCAGGGCAGAGGATGAGTGTGAACTGAACTTGCGCGGGAAACCAGATAATCAGGCAACCTCGCTTCACACAGAAAAAGGGAGGGAAAGTCAGGTGACATGTTGGGAAACTAGTAGTATCAAATCCAGTCAACAGATGGAGCGCTGGTAGCGTGAGGTGGACGAGTGCTTGACTTCAGTCAAAAGATGGGAGTTCACGAGGGATGAGGCGGAGGAGTAATAATTATAGCCGTAACAATAAAATGAACGAAGTTTCCTGGCTGAATGGGTTAGCACTAACATGATCATTTGCCCTGACGTTATCCGATTTATTCTCCTTCTCGATAACTGACTGAGATTTTGGTAGTTATGATCGGTGACAGGATGGGACTTTGACCATAATGGCTTTCAGGTTGGCTCTCATGACTGTACCGTTTACATATTTGCATAAAGATTGTGATTTACACCCTTCCTTGATCAGGGCATGCGTTCTGACGTCGTGCGTTGTGTGAACTACGGGGTGAGGGGGGTGAAGAGTGGCAGTACCCCCACCCCCCCACGAAATTACTTAAAAGAAATAATTCGTGTACTCTATTGGATGACGTGGATGTGGACGTATTATAACTACATATTTACACGGCACAGCAATTCCACTATGACACCAGCTGTTGACAATGCTGGTGCTCTTGGGTCTAAAGAAGCTATTTTTTCGGTGACAATCCCTACTAAGAAATGAGTTCATTATTCACACACCCGTCCGGCAAGGGAGATACAATAATCCTGGTTAACATCTGTTTATTTCGAAGGTGCCCTGAGGTTTATGAAAAGTCCCAAACACTCCTTGCTAATTAAACAGCCGATGGAAAATATGTTAAATACCATTGTTAAATTTGCCAACATTTACAAACAACTACACTGATATATTTCCAGAGGAAGATTTTTGTGATTTGGCGTCGTAGCAGTGGCTAATTGTACACACCATCTCTAAACTGTCACCTTCTCTATGCCCGCTACTCCAGTCCCCCTTCCCTACCCCCTCACCTCTTCCCTACCCCCGTCCCCTCTTCTCTACCCCCTCACCTCTTCCCTACCCCCTCACCTCTTCCCTACCCCCTCACCTCTTCCCTACCCCCTCACCTCTTCCTTACCCCCTCACCTCTTCTCTACCCTCTCATCTCATAACTACCCCCTCACCTCTTCTCTACCCTCTCACCTCATAACTACCCCCTCACCTCTTCCCTCTACCCCCCTCACCTTTTCCCTCTACCCCCCTCACCTTTTCCCTCTACCCCCCTCACCTTTTCCCTCTACCCCCCTCACCTCTTCCCTCTACCCCCCTCACCTCTTCCTTCTACCCCCTCACCTCTTCCTTCTACTCCCTCCCCTCTTTCCTCTACCCCCTTCCCTCTTCCCTACCCCTTCCCCTCTTCCCTACCCCCTCCCCTCTTCCCTACTCCCTCACCTCTTCCCTACTCCCTCACCTCTTTCCTCTACCCCTCTCTCCTCTTCCCTACTCCCTCCCCTCTTCCCTACCCCCTCCCCTCTTCCCTACCTCCTCCCCTCTTCCCTACCTCCTCCCCTCTTCCCTACCCCCTCCCCTCATCCCTACCCCGTCACCTCTTCCCTACCCCCTCCCCTCTTCCCCCTACCCCCCTCATCTCTTCCCTACCCCCTCACGTTTTCCCTCTACCCCCTCACCTCTTCCCTCTACCCTCTCACCTCTTCCCTCTTCCCCCTCACCTCTTCCCTCTACCCCCTCACCTCTTCCCTCTACCCCCTCACCTCTTCCCTCTACCCCCTCACCTCTTCCCTCTACCCCCTCACCTCTTCCCTCTACCCCCCTCACCTCTTCCCTACCCCGTCACCTCTTCCCTCTACCCCTCACCTCTTCCCTACCCCCTCATCTCTTCCCTCAACCCCCCCTCCCTTGTTCCCTACCCCCCCACCTCTTCCCTCTACCCCCTCACCTCTTCCCTCTACCCCCTCACCTCTTCCCTCTACCCCCTCACCTCTTCCCTCTACCCTCTCACCTCTTCCCTACCCCCTCATCTCTTCCCTCAACCCCCCTCCCCTGTTCCCTACCCCCCCACCTCTTCCCTCTACCCCCCCTTCCCTCTACCCCCTCCCCTTCCCTCTACCCCCCCTTCCCTCTACCCCCTCCCCTTCCCTCTATCCCCCTCCCCTCTATCCCCCTCCCCTCTATCCCCCTCCCCTCTTCCCTCTACTCCCCTCACCTCTTCCCTCTACCCCCTCACCTCTTCCCTCTACCCCCTCATCTCTTCCCTCTACCCCCCTCCCCTCTTCCCTCTACCCCCCTCGCCTCTTCCCTACCCCCTCACCTCTTCCTTCTACCCCCCCTCCCATCTCCCTGCTACCAGTCAAACCTCCCCTACCCTCACACCTCTGCTCTCCACCTCTCAGGTTGAATTTTTCCATTGACACGAAGAAAGAAGAGGATTTTCGCACGACCAAGCAGGCAGAGGATATTTACACGGCCAGGCAAGCAAAGGATATTTACACCGACACGACAGACGACAGGAGTGGGAAATAATCGCTTTCTTCACAAGTAAAAGGTATTTGAACCATTTTTAAACTTTTTGAAATTTGAAATATTTTTTTCTGAGCTTTTCTCACATCGTACACTTAGTCATGCATTTTGTTTATTGTTAAAAGAGTTATTTTCACACACACACACACACACACACACACACACACACACACACACACACACACACACACACACACACACACCGCTCGCTGGTGCAGTGGTAACGCTTTCGCTTGCCAACTGGTGGACGGGAGTTCGCTCCTCGCTCAGGTTGCGAAAAGTTTCACTGACGAAGTGGGTGGTTACTGTCCCCCTTGAGCAAGGGGATGGGTGTGTGCGTGTGTGAAGGTCACAGCCTTGCCCTTAGAT
>NC_137039.1:3898173-3908173 GCF_032717465.1 Coenobita brevimanus
ACATTCAGTGGTATTACGACCCATATCAAGAAGGTGCCGTGCGTATGAGAGAGAGAGAGAGAGAGAGAGGGTAGCAGGGCGGCAATCAATGCTTCAGTCGACCACCATACCCATCACAGCCCTGCCCTTGCACAATCTCTCTCTCTCTCTCTCTCTCTCTCTCTCTTCCTCCACGAATCTGTCAACCTCTTGCCAATCTTCCAATCAGCTACTTATCCCTGCCTCTCTCTCTCTCTCTCTCTCTCTCTCTCTCCCTGTCTGTCGCCTGTCTAGTCCCTTTGAAGTAAATTTGTCTTACGTTCCCCCTCCCTTTATTTTCTCCCCTTCCCTCCCCTTCCCTACCCTTCCTTCCCCTCCTCCCCTCCCCTTTCCCCTCCCCCATCGAAATATTTGAGTTTTTTCACTCCCCCTCCCCATATTTCATATCTATCAATGCATCTATCTATCTGTCTATCTGTCCACCTATGTCTGTCTATCTATCTGTCTAATTATCTCTTTACCTGTCTATCTGTCTATACATCTATCGTTCTATTTAGCTGTCTATCTCTTTATCTATTTATCTTTTTATTTAACTACCTGTCTGTCTATTTATCTATCTATTTATCTATGTGTCTGTCTATCTATCTATCTATCTATCTATCCGTCCATCTCCCTGTCTGTCAATGGAAATCGATATTAAACTTTGCAAACAGTATGACCTGTGTGTGTGTGTGTGTGTGTGTGTGTGTGTGTGTGTCTGTCTGTCTGTCTCTGTCTCTGTCTGTCTGTCTGTCTTTCTCTCTCTCTCTCTCTCTCTCTCTCTCTCAGCCATTTGTCATAAGAGGCTTTATTACACGTTCAAATTTCACAAGACTCGCCCGCATGCCTTGGAGACGACGTGACGAGAGAGAAGAGAGAGAGAGAGAGAGAGAGGGAGATAGATAGATAGATAGAGAGAGAGAGAGAGAGAGAGTCACTGAAAAACAATGCATCCTCCAACCTTAACTAAAATATAAAATGAAAGAGTTGTCCACACAGTGAAGGGGATCTCTCTCTCTCTCTCTCTCTCTCCCAGTACCTGAGAGTGTTAATAGGGTAATTACTAATAAGGAATAATTAACAGGGAATCGTATAATTAAAGGATAATAATAAGTCCCTATATTAATTTTTTTTTTAGTAAGATATGAATTGTTAGTCTTCCTCCTCCTCCTCCTCCTCTTCCTCCTCCTCTTCCTCCTCCTCTTCCTCCTCCTCTTCCTCCTCCTTCTCCTCCTCCTCTTCCTCTTCCTTCTCCTCCTCCTTCTTCTCCTCCTCCTCTTCCTCCTCCTCCTCTGTCTTCATTCAATTTTCTCCCATGATTTTTCGCTCCTTTGTATATAGGATTGTGTGTGTGTGTGTGTGTGTGTGTGTGTAGAGAGAGAGAGAGAGAGAGAGAGGTAGAGAGCGATACTGATAAAGCAGTGAGAGAGAGAGAAATAAAGAGAGACAGAGATAAAGGAGAAAGGTAGTTTAGCCTTGGAGAGATAGGCATAAAAGAGTGATAGATAATAAATATACATACACGAAAGTTAAAGTAAGAAGATTAAAAAAAAGAAGATGAGAGTAAATCAAGCGGACCCGTACTCTTGAATGTGCCCAGACTGGAATCCAAGAGTACAGGGCGTGGTGATCAAGTGCGAACCCTTCCGCCTCGGTCCCCTAGCTCGTCCTTGAAGCCTTGAGGACCAGAGGATGAGGGCCTTCACGTGGTGGCTCTGAGAGGAAGTGGGTGAGCTGTGCTTGAAGGGAGAGAGTCCTGGCGCTTACAGCTTCTGGTCTTCCTCGCCACCCAGTTCCCAGATATACAGCATTAGATTAATGATGTGAACGACCAGGAAAATCCAGCACAGTTTCTTAAATGTCTTTCTTATCCAGGGCCAGAGGCTGTCCTCGGGGCTGTCCTCTTCTCCCTTTTCCTTTTGATCGTCGTCTTGTCTCTCTGTCTTTCCCTCCGGCTGTCCCTCACCCGCCACTGCCCGCCTTTGACGCACCAGGGCAGGGAAGGGCGGGATGAGGGATGGTGGCCGGGCATCGCAAAACATCTCGATGTTTAAGGACGCACACGACTGCCTCACAGCCCCGCCACGGCCCTCCTCATGCCCCCGTTTTGCCCCAGTCCTGACCTGCCCCGCCGCCTGACCTACGTCCAGGGGCTCCACGGCAGGCGCGGTTGTGGTGTAGGGGTCTTTGTGCCTGGCCTCGGCCTGGATCTCGACCTCAGTCCCTTACTGCATCTCGACCTCAGTCCCTGGCTGCGTCTCGACCTCAGTCCCTGGCTGCGTCTCGACCTCAGTCCCTGGCTGTGTCTCAACCTCAGTCCTTTACTGCATCTCGACCTCAGTCCCTTACTGCATCTCGACCTCAGTCCTTTACTGCATCTCGACCTCAGTCCCTTACTGCATCTCGACCTCAGTCCCTGGCTGCGTCTCAACCTCAGTCCCTGGCTGTGTGTCGACCTCAGTCCCTGGCTGTGTGTCGACCTCAGTCCCTGGCTGTGTGTCGACCTCAGTCCCTGGATGTGTGTCGACCTCAGTCCCTGGCTGTGTGTCGACCTCAGTCCCTGGCTGTGTGTCGACCTCAGTCCCTGGCTGTGTGTCGACCTCAATCCCTGGCTGTGTGTCGACCTCAGTCCCTGGCTGTGTGTCGACCTCAGTCCCTGGCTGTGTGTCGACCTCAGTCCCTGGCTGTGTGTCGACCTCAGTCCCTGGCTGTGTGTCGACCTCAGTCCCTGGCTGTGTGTCGACCTCAGTCCCTGGCTGTGTGTCGACCTCAGTCCCTGGATGTGTGTCGACCTCAGTCCCTGGCTGTGTGTCGACCTCAGTCCCTGGCTGTGTGTCGACCTCAATCCCTGGCTGTGTGTCGACCTCAGTCCCTGGCTGTGTGTCGACCTCAGTCCCTGGCTGTGTGTCGACCTCAGTCCCTGGCTGTGTGTCGACCTCAGTCCCTGGCTGTGTGTCGACCTCAGTCCCTGGCTGTGTGTCGACCTCAGTCCCTGGCTGTGTGTCGACCTCAGTCCCTGGCTGTGTGTCGACCTCAGTCCCTGGCTGTGTGTCGACCTCAGTCCCTGGCTGTGTGTCGACCTCAGTCCCTGACTGCATCTCGACCTCAGTCCCTGGCTGTGTGTCGACCTCAGTCCCTGGCTGTGTGTCGACCTCAGTCCCTGGCTGTGTGTCGACCTCAGTCCCTGGCTGTGTGTCGACCTCAGTCCCTGACTGCATCTCGACCTCAGCCCCTGACTGCATCTCGACCTCAATCCCTGACTGCATCTCGACCTCAGTCCCTGACTGCATCTCGACCTCAGTCCCTGGCTGTGTGTCGACCTCAGTCCCTGGCTGTGTGTCGACCTCAGTCCCTGGCTGTGTGTCGACCTCAGTCCCTGGCTGTGTGTCGACCTCAGTCCCTGGCTGTGTGTCGACCTCAGTCCCTGGCTGTGTGTCGACCTCAGTCCCTGGCTGTGTGTCGACCTCAGTCCCTGGCTGTGTGTCGACCTCAGTCCCTGGCTGTGTGTCGACCTCAGTCCCCGGCTGTGTGTCGACCTCAGTCCCTGGCTGTGTGTCGACCTCAGTCCCTGGCTGTGTGTCGACCTCAGTCCCTGGCTGTGTGTCGACCTCAGTCCCTGGCTGTGTGTCGACCTCAGTCCCTGGCTGTGTGTCGACCTCAGTCCCTGGCTGTGTGTCGACCTCAGTCCCTGGCTGTGTGTCGACCTCAGTCCCTGGCTGTGTGTCGACCTCAGTCCCTGGCTGTGTGTCGACCTCAGTCCCTGGCTGTGTGTCGACCTCAGTCCCTGGCTGTGTGTCGACCTCAGTCCCTGGCTGTGTGTCGACCTCAGTCCCTGACTGCATCTCGACCTCAGTCCCTGACTGCATCTCGACCTCAGTCCCTGACTGCATCTCGACCTCAGTCCCTGACTCCTTCTCGACCTCAGTCCCTGACTGCATCTCGACCTCAGCCCCTGACTGCATCTCGACCTCAGTCCCTGGCTGTGTGTCGACCTCAGTCCCTGGCTGTGTGTCGACCTCAGTCCCTGGCTGTGTGTCGACCTCAGTCCCTGGCTGTGTGTCGACCTCAGTCCCTGGCTGTGTGTCGACCTCAGTCCCTGGCTGTGTGTCGACCTCAGTCCCTGGCTGTGTGTCGACCTCAGTCCCTGGCTGTGTGTCGACCTCAGTCCCTGGCTGTGTGTCGACCTCAGTCCCTGGCTGTGTGTCGACCTCAGTCCCTGGCTGCGTGTCGACCTCAGTCCCTGACTGCATCTCGACCTCAGTCCCTGACTGCATCTCGACCTCAGTCCCTGACTGCATCTCGACCTCAGTCCCTGACTGCATCTCGACCTCAGTCCCTGACTCCTTCTCGACCTCAGTCCCTGACTGCATCTCGACCTCAGCCCCTGACTCCATCTCGACCTCAGTCCCTGACTGCATCTCGACCTCAGTCCCTGACTGCATCTCGACCTCAGTCCCTGGCTGTGTGTCGACCTCAGTCCCTGGCTGTGTGTCGACCTCAGTCCCTGGCTGTGTGTCGACCTCAGTCCCTGGCTGTGTGTCGACCTCAGTCCCTGGCTGTGTGTCGACCTCAGTCCCTGGCTGTGTGTCGACCTCAGTCCCTGGCTGTGTGTCGACCTCAGTCCCTGGCTGTGTGCCGACCTCAGTCCCTGACTGCATCTCGACCTCAGTCCCTGACTGCATCTCGACCTCAGTCCCTGACTGCATCTCGACCTCAGTCCCTGACTCCTTCTCGACCTCAGTCCCTGACTGCATCTCGACCTCAGCCCCTGACTGCATCTCGACCTCAGTCCCTGACTGCATCTCGACCTCAGTCCCTGGCTGTGTGTCGACCTCAGTCCCTGGCTGCGTGTCGACCTCAGTCCCTGGCTGTGTGTCGACCTCAGTCCCTGGCTGTGTGTCGACCTCAGTCCCTGGCTGTGTGTCGACCTCAGTCCCTGGCTGTGTGTCGACCTCAGTCCCTGGCTGTGTGTCGACCTCAGTCCCTGACTGCATCTCGACCTCAGTCCCTGACTGCATCTCGACCTCAGTCCCTGACTGCATCTCGACCTCAGTCCCTGACTGCATCTCGACCTCAGTCCCTGACTCCTTCTCGACCTCAGTCCCTGACTGCATCTCGACCTCAGCCCCTGACTCCATCTCGACCTCAGTCCCTGACTGCATCTCGACCTCAGTCCCTGACTGCATCTCGACCTCAGTCCCTGGCTGTGTGTCGACCTCAGTCCCTGGCTGTGTGTCGACCTCAGTCCCTGGCTGTGTGTCGACCTCAGTCCCTGGCTGTGTGTCGACCTCAGTCCCTGGCTGTGTGTCGACCTCAGTCCCTGGCTGTGTGTCGACCTCAGTCCCTGGCTGTGTGTCGACCTCAGTCCCTGGCTGTGTGTCGACCTCAGTCCCTGGCTGTGTGTCGACCTCAGTCCCTGGCTGTGTGTCGACCTCAGTCCCTGACTGCGTCTCGACCTCAGCCCCTGACTCCATCTCGACCTCAGTCCCTGACTGCATCTCGACCTCAGCCCCTGACTCCATCTCGACCTCAGTCCCTGACTGCATCTCGACCTCAGTCCCTGACTGCATCTCGACCTCAGCCCCTGACTCCATCTCGACCTCAGTCCCTGACTGCATCTCGACCTCAGTCCCTGACTGCATCTCGACCTCAGCCTCGGACTGGATCTCGACCTCAGCCTCGGACTGGATCTCGACCTCAGCCTCGGACTGGATCTCGACCTCAGCCTCGGACTGGATCTCGACCTCAGCCTCGGACTGGATCTCGACCTCAGCCTCGGACTGGATCTCGACCTCAGCCTCGGACTGGATCTCGACCTCAGCCTCGGACTGGATCTCGACCTCAGCCTCGGACTGGATCTGGACCTCAGCCTCGGACTGGATCTGGACCTCAGTCCCTGGCTGTGTCTCAACCTTCTGGGTCGCCACCTGGTCCCGGGGCTTCCCCTCACCGCGGTGGTGGGGGGTGGCGTGGGAGTCGGTGCCGCGGAGAGGCTGCCCTGGCTCTTGCTGATTCTCACCTTGGTGCCCACCCTGCTGCTCACCTCCTTGCTGGTGCTCACCCTGCTGCTCACCTCCTTGCTGGTGCCCACCCTGCTGCTCACCTCCTTGCTGGTGCCCACCCTGCTGCTCACCTCCTTGCTGGTGCTCACCTCCTTGCTGGTGCTCACCTCCTTGCTGGTGCTCACCTCCTTGCTGGTGCTCACCTCCTTGCTGGTGCTCACCCTGCTGCCCACCTCCTTGCTGGTGCCCACCCTGCTGCTCACCTCCTTGCTGGTGCCCACCCTGCTGCCCACCTCCTTGCTGGTGCCCACCGTCTTGCTGGCGGTCACCCACCCCTCCTCCCCGTCACCCCCTTTTCGGCAGCAGCAGCACAGCCGCCTCAGGAGGCGCCAGAGGCGGCGCCACCAGCGGGCCAGCCGCCCCCGCCAGCCCATCGCTTCTTCTGCCGTCATTTTGGTTTTGGGGAAATTTATCAACTTAAAGATGGCGATGAAGATGAGAGTGACCTTTTTCTTGTATATGACCTGTTTTTGTGGGTGAAAGAGGATGGTGTGTGTGTGTGTGTGTGTGTGTGTGTGTGTGTGTGTGTGTGTGTGTGTGTGTTACATCTCTCTCTCTCTCTCTCACGGATGCGTCGTACCCATGATATTGGAATTATATTTAAGTGATTCTCTCTCCTCTATGCTTGTTACGGATGTGTGTGTGTGTGTGTGTGTGTGTGTGTGTGTGTGTGTGTAGTGTATGTATGTGTGTGTGGGTTTTTATAAGTATGTATTTGAGTGTGTATGGATAGATACTTGTTTGTGTGTGTGTGTGTGTGTGTGTGTGTGTGTGTGTGTGTGTGTGTGTGTGTGTGTGTGTGTGTGTGTGTGTGTGTGTGTGTGTGTGTGTGTGTACCAAATCGTGATGCTGTAATGATGTAAGTTTGGAAAAGACTTGCTCTGAGTTTTATAAGAGTTGTAATGCCACGTTACATCACACACACACACACACACACACACACACACACACACACACACACACACACACACACTTAAAGCATTATTATTATTATTATTATTATTATTATTATTATACATGGCGAGTGATGAGAAGGGTGGGTGGTGAACTGAATGAAAGGAAGGCAATGATTGATTATGTGTGTGTGGATGAAAGGATGCGAAGATGCGTAAAGGATGCAAGAGTGTATAGAGGTTGGGGGAGTGGACTTTCTGACCACTACTTGGTGGTGGCCAGAATTAGGATGCAAGTGAGATGGAGGAATAGAAGAAGGGAAAGACGAGAGGAAGGAGTAGTTGCAAGGAGAGTGGAAAGGTTACAAGAGGATGAGAAAAAGGAAGAGTATAAGAGAGAAGTGGAGGAACGATTGGGCAAATATGAATTGGAGCAGATGGGAGACGTGGAAGGTGTGTGTAAGATATTTACAGAAGAAATATGTGCAGCATGTGATGTGGTGTGTGGAAGGAAGAGAAGGCGGAGGGGGGTGCAAGGAACAGCGTGGTGGACTGAAGAGGTGAAACAGGCTGTGGCACAAAAGAAGAAAGCATACAATGAATGGATGAGAAATAGGGGCATGGAAGAAGTTGAGAGGCGGAAGAGAGAGTTATATGTGGAAAGGAAGAGAGAGGTGAAAAGATTAGTAAGAGAGAGTAAGAAGAGAGTGGATGAGGAATTTGGAAGGAATTTGAGTGTAAAGTGGAGGGACTGTAAGAAAATGTTCTGGAGAGAAGTGAAAAGAGTAAGACAGGGTGGAAGTGAAGTTAGCAGGGGAGTGAGAGATAAAAATGGTAGATTACTAGTGGAGAAGGGAGAAAAAGTGAGCAGATGGAGAGAACACTTTAAGGAATTGTTGAACGTAGAGGATGGAAGTAATGCAAGTATAAGTGGCTGGGGAATGGCTGGGAGAAGGAGGGAGGTGAGAAGACAGGAAGAAATCAGTAGGATAGAAGTTGTGGAAGCAATGAAGAAAGTTAAATCGGGGAAAGCCCCAGGAATTGATGGAGTGTGTGGTGAAATGCTGAAGCATGGGGGAGAGATAGTAGTAGAATGGATGTGGAAGATGTGCAGATTGGCCTGGGAGGAAGGTAGAGTCCCGGAGGATTGGAAGTCAGGTATAATTATTCCCTTGTACAAAGGAAAAGGGGAAAAAGAAGTGTGTGGTAATCATAGGGGCATTTGTCTTCTTAGTATAATAGGAAAAGTGTATGGTAGGATACTTATAGACAGAGTTAGAGAAAGAACAGAGAAATTAGTTGGAGAAGAACAGGGATGCTTTAGGAAGGGAAGAGGTTGTGTAGATCAGATATTCATTCTTAGATCTTTAGTGGAAAAGTTTCTAGAGAAGGGAAAGAAGTTGTATGCGGCTTTCATGGATTTGGAGAAAGCATATGACAGGGTGGATAGACAAGGATTGTGGAAAGTGTTAAGAATATATGGAGTAGATGGGAAGTTGTTGAATGCTGTGAAGAGTATGTACGATGGTGCGAAGGCTGCAGTGCGTGTGGATGGTGAACTAAGTGAATTTTTCTCTTTGAAAGTTGGTTTGAAACAAGGATGTGTCATGTCTCCATGGTTGTTCAGTCTGTACATGGATGGGGTAATAAAAGAGGTACAAGGTAGGGTAGTGGATGTTGGAGTGGCCCTGGTGAGAGAGGATAGTGTTTGGAAACTCCCTGTACTGTTGTTTGCAGATGATACTGTGTTGTTGAGTGAAGACGAAGGGGAGCTGCAAGGCTTGGTGGATGAGTTTGAGAGAGTGTGTAAGAAACGGAACCTAAAGGTGAATGTAGGGAAGAGTAAAGTGATGGTCTTTGAGAGAGGTGAAGTTAGTGAATGTACAGCGAGGTTAGATGGTGAGGAATTGGAAAATGTGAGTACGTTTAAGGATTTGGGTAGTGTGATGAGTAAGGATGGAGGTTTGGAGGGTGAGGTGCTTGAAAGGGTACAGCAGGGAAGAAAGGTTGCTGGTTCCTTGAAAGCAGTGATAAGAAACAGGGAAGTGAGCATGGAAGTGAAAAAGTTACTACATGGCAGTATTGTGATACCAACTCTAACGTACGGAAGTGAAGCTTGGACATTGTTGGAAGGACACAAGTCAAGAGTGAGAGCAGTGGAAATGAGTTATTTAAGAGGAGCCTGTGGAGTCACATGGAGAGACAGGCTGACGAATGAGGATATAAAGGAGCGTTGTGGTGTGGATGTGGATGTGATAGGGAAGCGTTATGAGGAACACACTGAGGTGGTTTGGCCATGTGGAGAGGATGCAGGGTGAAAGACTGACGAAGAGAGTGTATGTGAGTGAGGTGGAGGGGAAGAGGGAGGGGAGGCCGAGGATGAGATGGAGGGATGGAGTGGAGAGGTATATGAGAGAGGGGTGTGAGTTGGGAGCAGGGCAGTGAAATGGCGGGGGACAGGGCGACTTGGAGGCGATTTGTTTGTGGCCACCCCAAACGGGATTGAGGCGTCTGGCAATAGATAGATAGATAGATTATTATTACTACTACTATTACTACTACTACTACTACCACTACTACCTCTACTACTACTACTACTACTCTCTCTCTCTCTCTCTCTCCTTCCTTATCTCTTATCAGTGCTAAAACCCCTCAAAGGATAATACAGCTCTAGATATTAAGTGTTATAGGGGAGAAAATTAGGTTTGAATCTCCTTGGTTACTAGTCAGTGTGTTTCTCTCTCTCTCTCTCTCTCTCTTTAAAATTCCAAAACACATCAATCCCACTAAATCCAAGGAGGAGACCCAGATACTGATACACCTCTCTTTTCTTTCTCCTCTCTTTTCTCTCTCCTCTCCTTTCTCTCTCCTCTCTTTTCTCTCTCCTCTCTTTTCTCTCTCCTCTCCTTTCTCTCTCCTCTCTTTACTCTCTCCTCTCCTTTCTCTCTCCTCTCTTTTCTCTCTCTCTCCTCTCTTTTCTCTCCTTTCTTTTCTCTCTACCTCTCTCCATTCCTCTCCCTTCTTGCT
>NC_137039.1:3928173-3930673 GCF_032717465.1 Coenobita brevimanus
CCCCTCTCTCCTTCTCTCTCTCTTCTCTCTTTCTTTCTCTCTTGTGATCTTCAAGCAGCTGTTTCCTCAAGGACCTCTCTCCATTTTAGAGAGAGAGAGAGAGAGAGAGAGAGTGGTGAGAAAAGAGCAAAAAAGTGAAAGAAGAGAGAGAGAGAGAGAGAGAGAGAGAGAGAGAGAGAGAGAGAGAGAGAGAGAGAGAGATCCAATTTGTCCACCGCTGAGCCTCACCTCGGCCTCGTCCTCGCTCCCCTTATGTCTCCATCCACCACCTCGATCCACTGAGTCCCCCTCGATCCCTTTCCCTCTCTTTTTTTCTTTCATTTTTCGATCCAGTTTTGGTCTGTGTGTGGATCTAGGCCTTTTTTCACCATCCTGGTTCTCGCTCCACTCTCTTCAACTCTCGATCCACGGCGTCACTTCTTGATCCATTTTTTTTCAGTGGTGTGGTGTGATATGGTATGGTGTATAGTGGTGTGGTGTGGTTGTGAGTAGTGTGGTGTGGTGTGGTTGTGAGTAGTGTGGTGTGGTGTGGTTGTGAGTAGTGTGGTGTGGTGTGGTGGTTTGGTGGTGGTGAGTAGTGTGGTGTGGTGTGGTGGTGTGGTGGTGGTGAGCAGTGTGGTGTGGTGTGGTGTGGTAGTGTGGTGTGGTGGTGGTCATTTGTACATCTCCAGCGTGGGATAATAGTTCACTTTGGCTGTCACTCTCCCTGTAGTTAAAAGACTATGGTGAAGGAGCGATGGATATGGTATGGTGTTATTTGATTTTATGATATGGTGTTGATACAGTGATAAAAAAATAAATAAATAAATAAATAAATAAATTCGTACATTGTTAGTATGGGAGAACGGCTGAAATTGGCCGTCACTCTCCCTAGGTATGGTGATGCGTATAGTGACAAAATAATTCTTCGTGATTAGGATGCCTTTGAACCTGAGCACGGCCAATGGGGGTATTGATCAGAGAGAGAGAGAGAGAGAGAGAGCGAGAGAGAGAGAGGGGTTAGATAGGGGGAAGGGAGGTGGAGAGAGAGAGAGAGAGAGAGAGAGAGAGAGAGAGAGAGAGAGAGAGAGAGAGAGAGAACAGAGTTATGGAGACAGAATGGCAGGGAGAGAGAAGGGAGGGAGGGAGAGAAGATGAAGGAGGAAAGAGAGGAAGAGAGGGAGGAGAGGAGGAGGGAGGGAGGGAAGAGAATAGAGTTAGGGAGTCTGAGAGGGAGGGAGGGAGGAGAGAGAGAGTGAGAAAGAGGTAGATTCATTAGAAGGGAAGAAGGGAGGAAGGGAGAAGAAAGGAGACCAAAAAGGGAGGGAAAAGGCAGGAGTTGGAGGGAGAATGGGATGGGAGGGGTAGAAAAGCGAGGGGGCGGGAGGGAGGGAGAGGGCGAAGGAGATGGGAAGGGAAGGGGAGATAAAGGGGAGGAGGGAGAGGGAGGAATCGGAGGAAGGAAAGGGAGTAGTCGGGGTGAGGGAGAGAAAGAGCGGAGAGAGAGAGAGAGAGAGAGAGGAAAAAATTACCACAAAGTTAAACCTCTTGGTTATCTTGTGTTCATTTTCCTTTTTTTCCCCCTTCTTTCTCTCTCCCTCCAAACAGTTTTTTGAAAAATTATGAAGCGCTCTTGTAATAGACGATTTTTCGATGGGGGAGCATCAGGGCCCCCCCAAAAAATGTATGATATATTCTTGACTCTGATTCGGATTCATCTTTAAATCCAATCAACTCTTCCTAGACCCACCGCCCACCCGTCCACCAAATGACATTGAAATTCGATAATAACTTTTTTTGATTTCTTGGTTACAGACAGACAGAGAGACAGACACACAGAGAGACAGAACAGACAGACAGACGAGTACACAACCTCCTTCCAGCGTCGTAGGGGAGATAATAGTAAAAATAATAGGCTTAAGGCACGAAAGTCTCTAAATTATTATGGCAACGTCTCATAAACAGTCCATTGTCTCCTAAAATTGTGGTGTAAGCGATCGCCGGTCCTTGAGGGAGACATTTTTAAAAGCCTGTCTCCGTTTTTCCGTTATCGATGTAACCGTCAACCCAGCCTTCGTTTGAATTTTAAATCGATCCCCGCCAGACCTCATTATCCTGACCCGGGGCCGTGTTTATAGATTTTCCTGAGGCTTGAGTATCTTTACGCGTTCTCCTTAGCGACTTATTACCCCTGCCAGTGGAGATGGAGGTGGTTATGTATTCATCTGTGTCTGTTTGTCTGTACGCACCATATCTCAAAAAGTTATAGTTGGATTTTAGTGAAATATTGTGGATGTGTAGGTGCATGGGTCAAGGAAGTTGTGATTAAATTTGGGCGCTTGATAGGAATTGTCCTGGTGTTGACATGCTGGCGGAGTGTATGCGCCTTCTGATGCTGTATTCTAGTTTTCTATCTATCTATAGCCCGACGCCCTAATCCCCAGCAAGGGGTGGCCGCATGAACAGAACGCCTCCAAAGTCGCTCTGTCGCCTACCATTTGACTACCCTCCCCCCAGCGGA
>NC_137039.1:3940673-3942536 GCF_032717465.1 Coenobita brevimanus
CTACCTACCTACCTACCTACCTACCTACCTACCTACCTACCTACCTACCTACCTACCTACCTACCTACCTACCTACCTACCCACCTACCCACCTACCTACCTACCTACCTACATACATACCCGCCGTCCTTCCTTCCTTTCTATCCACCTACCTACCAACCTACCTACCTGCCTGCCTGCCTGCCTGCCTGCCTGCCTGCCTGCCTACCTCAGTTCCTGCCTCCCCTATCTCACCCTTCCGCTTCTCCGCTCCTTGCCTGCCTGCCTCACTTACTTTAATGCTTTGCCCCCTCCCCCCTTTCTCTCTTTCTCTCTCTCTCTCTCTCTCTCTCTCTTTCTCTCTCTCTCAGTCTACAATGACAACTATTTTATTTGGAGACAAGTTAGAGAGAGAGAGAGAGAGAGAGAGAGACCCAACCTATTTCTCTATTCCATTATATTAATATGCTTTAACGTTGGCCGTGTGTGTGTGTGATGCAGTGTATAAGGTCTTTGATATGTCCACACGCTGTCTCACACACACACACACACACACACACACACACACACACACACACACACACACCTCTGATACTCTATATATATCAAAGCCTGTCTCTCTCTCAGCGTATCTGTCTATTTTGTCAGTGTATCTGTTAATATCTATCTGTCTATTTCTGGCTCAGTTTATATATCTATCAATCTGTCTATCTATCTGTCTATCTATCTATCTATCTCTGTCCGTCTATCATTCTGTCTGTCTGTCTGTCTGTCTCAGTCTATCTATCTATCTATCTGTCTCTCTTTAACCTGCATATATAAATATTTTCTGGCTGTCTGCTATCTCTCATTTCTCTCTCTCTCTCTCTCTCTCAAATATTCGCAGTATTTCACCAGTTCGTGTTGATGCATTGCCTCTTTGAAATACTAGACCGTACAGAGAGAGAGAGAGAGAGAGAGATGGAAACTTGACAGAGGAGGCTTAGAGATGGTGGAGACACACACACACACACACACACACACACACACACACACACACACACGTAAGCATTCGTTCCGTCTCTCTCTCTCTCTCTATGAAGCAGGATTATTTGTAGACCAATGAATTTTCTGAAGAGCTTTTGTCAGCCAGGAGAGAGAGAGAGAGAGGGAGAGTGATGCTACGAGTGGGTGTGTTTGTAATTATGTGTGTGTGTGTGTGTGTGTGTGTGTGTGTGTGTGTGTGTGTGTTTGCGTGTGTGTGCGTGTGTGTAGATAGATTGATAGATATATGAGTGTGTGTGTACCTGTGTGGATTTCGATGCTTCTCTCTCTCTCTCTCTCTCTCTCTCTCTCCGCCAAAGCACCTAATTTAGATCACTTTTAAAACTGATATCTTACTTGATTAATATCATCTCATTTCCTCCTCTTCGCTCCTCTCCTCGCTTTTCTCTCCTCTCCTCTCCTCTCTCTCTCTCTCTCTCTCTCTCTCTCTCTCTCTAAATCAAGGTTGCACCCAAAAGTATAAATTGAAAAATAATTGGTAGCCAACAGTATAAGATTGAGAGAGAGAGAGAGAGAAAGAGAAAGAAGAAGAGAAAGAAGAAGAAAGAAGAAGAGAGACTAGGAGAAGACAGGTTAGAGAGAGAAAAAGTAGAGGTGGAGGGAAGAGAGAGGGAGGAAGAGTATAAGGAGAGACGGGAAGAGGAGGAGGAGGGAGGGAGGAGGGAAGGAACGGGAAGGGGAAGGAAGAAAGAGAGAGAGAGGGAGGAGGGAAGGAAAAGGGAGGGAGGTAATGAAGTAACCAAATAGAGCTCTTGCTTTCCTCTCCCTCCCTTGCTACCCTCCCTCCCTCCCCCTCCCTCCCCACTCTTTCTCCCTGCATATGTCACCTTCTCAGTGTGT
>NC_137039.1:3942636-3952636 GCF_032717465.1 Coenobita brevimanus
GCTCAGCATTTAAGGTGAGGAGATGGCAATATTAGCCAAAGTGAAAGTGAATAGAGTATGGTAAACATCTAAGTATAATTTCTGACTTTGTTTGCTACGGTTCCTGATGCTTCCTCTACGACGGTTTTCTCTTATGCACTCAGGCTCCTAAGACCCATCCCCAGCTGAATAAAATCGTCTGGAGTCTAATAAAAGAAAAGTACTAGAGTTGTCAGTTGAACATAGGAGGGTTAATATTTACAGCATGAACGCTCTCAGACACTTATAAATAGCTCACAGGTGCATAATAGCCTCTTGTATTAGCTAGAATAAAATACGAGAGTTACCCTGAAGATGAGAGGGTCTCCGTGCCCTCTATTGGTTGTAAAAGTAGTTGGGTAAAGTTTCACACGAGTTTCTGGGCTGAACAAGCATGGCATTCCATTGGTCAGTCAGTGGTACTCGGACGATAAGAGGGTGAGGCTGCGTCGGCTCCGTCTCCTGATGTAAGTGTTAAATTTTACTGTTTTGGGGTTAAATTTCGCTGTTTTTGCCATTAAGATGATTCAGATAGGACACAGAGGTATCTTGCTGCCAACCAGGAAGTGTCATAGGTCACATAGATTCAACAGATGAGGGCAATAGACGTCGTTTTGCTGGTTAGGGGGTAGTGATGGTGTGTAGGCTTCTTCTCTTTCTGCAAGTGTTGTGTTTTGCTGTTTTTGCCATTAAGGTGACTAAATTAGGACACGGGGATATCTTACGGTCAGCCAGGAAGCGTTGTAGGCCAAAGAAATTGTAGAAAATAAGGGAAATGGATGTAATTTTAATAGTCGTGTATCGTCACCTATATCTATAGCCCTAATTGTCTAGTTATCTATAGCCAGACGCCTTAAACCCGTAAGGGGTGGCCACAAACAAATCGCCTCCATGTCGCCCTATACACTGCCATATTCGCTACCCTCCCCCAGCTTACACCCTCTCTCTCGTATACCTCCCAACTCCATCCCTCCATCCCATCCCCTTCACTATACTCATTTTACTCTAACTTGGCCTAATTTGCAATCTCTTTATCTCGAATGCTGAGTTGTAACAATAGAATATTATGCTAGTCACGAGAAAGTGCTGTTTCAAAGACGCAACTGAGACACGTGAAAAGCTGCAAATGGACGAAAATTTGGGCCAAGTTAAGGTGAAAGGAGTAGAGTACAGAATCCTCCTTGATAACATAAAAGTTTCCGGATTAAAAAGAACTAGAAAAATCATCATCATCATCATCATCATCATCATCATCATCATCATCATCATCATCTATCTACTGCTACTATCTACTGCCAGACACCTCAGTCATCATCATCATCATCATCATCATCATCATCTATCTACTGCTAGTATCTACTGCCAGACACCTCAGTCATCATCGTCATCATCATCATCATCATCATCATCATCATCATCATCATCATCTATCTACTACTATCTACTGCCAGACGCCTCAGTCATCATCATCATCATCATCATCATCATTATTAAATTTTTTCATACCTTCACTCTTAAAAACATGCAGACAGTTTGAGTTACACATTGGTATACGCACACAGTAAATACGCACACAGAGCACGCACATAAGTACGCACATAAGTACGCACACATTGAGAACGCACACTATCACGCACACATTGAATACGCACACACTGAATACGCGCGCACTGAACACGCACACAATAAACACGCACACGCCCGCGCACACACACACACACACTGAACTCTCACACACTGAACTCTCACACACTGAACACGCACACAATAAACACGCACACACTGAACACGTACACACTGAACACGTACACACTGAACACGTACACACTGAACAAGCACAATTTGACTAAGTACACACAACACATACAATTTGACTACGTACACACTTAGCGCGTACACACTGATGCACGCACACACCGATGCGCACACACACCGATGCACGTACACACTGATGCACGTACACACCGATGCACGTACACGCCGCGGCATGTACGCACTAAACACGCGCACACGGAGCGGGCACACACTAATGCACACACGTATTCATTCACGCAAACACTGATACCAGCACTGATCAGCGCACGCACGCACACTAATATACGCACACACTGATACACACAGGCACTGATACACACAGGCACTGATACACACGCACTCAGATATGAGCACATAGATATACGCACAAAATGATGCACACACACATGTTCACGCTTATACTGATACACACACACACACACACACACACACACACACACACACACACACACACACACACACACACACACACACACACACACACACTGAACACGTACACACTGAACACGTACACACTGAACACGTACACACTGAACACGCACACACTGAACACACACAATAAACACGCACACACTGAACACGTACACACTGAACAAGCACAATTTGACTAAGTACACACTGAACACACACAATTTGACTACGTACACACCTAGTACGTACACAATGATGCACGCACACACGGATGCACGCACACGCATGTACGCACTAAACACGTGCACAAGGAGCAGGCACACACTAATGCACGCACGTACTCATTCACGCAAACACTGATACCAGCACTGATCAGAGCACGCACGCACACTAATATACACACAGGCACTGATACACACAGGCACTGATACACGCACACTCAGATACGAGCACAGATACACGCACACAATGATGCACACACACAAGTTCACGCACTTACTGATACACACACAAGTTCACGCACATACTGACACACACACACACACACACACACACACACACACACACACAAGTTCACGCACATATTGATACACACACACACACACACACACACTGATGCATGGACTCAGTGATGCTCGGATATTTTAATGCACGCGCACGCACGCGCGCGCACGCACGCGCGCGCACGCACACGCACGCACACGCACACGCACACGCACACGCGCACACACACACGCACACACACACGCACACACACACACGCGCACACACACACGCGCACACACACACACACACACACACACACACAACCACTAAACATGTGGTGGGTCATATTTAGCTGACGTGTCGGAGTGTGGAGATACAGACAGACAGGAAAGAGAGAGAGAGAGAGAGAGAGAGAGAGAGAGAGAGAGAGAAAGCGGGGATGGGGGAGGGGCATGAGGCAAGTCAGGCAGGGAGGAGGAGGGTAGACTGTTGTTTTTCGTGTTCCTCCTCCAAATTCCCCTATTCGTCAACGCGATAGGATGGCCGGGGATACTGTAGAGATGGAAGGCAAAATTGGCAGGAGATAAATTATATAAAATGGTGATCCCTGAACCTCACCTGTATCGAATCGTTCGTGTCGTATCTTTATAAAGGATCTAACATGCTTGCATGCGTCGTCGGCCTTGGTCACATCATGGCGGCTCTCCACACTGCAGTCTTTTGCAGCCTCCCTATTCACTCCCTTATCCCTGAAGTCACACACTATGACCTCGTCCCAGGCCTTTTCCGGTCTGCCTCTCGCAGCCCTACTGTACCTCCGACGTTCACACCTCTCTCTCCTCACCCAGTTGTCATCCTCCATCCTCTTCACATGTCCTAACCACCTCAGTCTATCCCTCCTCATCACAACAATACAGTTTTGTTTCATCCCTCCTCTTAATTCGTCAATAGTAAACCTAGCCTCCCCCCCAAACCCAGGCCTAGCATTTAAGTAAGAACTACACGTCCATCTAATCATTGTTATTTCTGTACGAAATGTGTTGACTACGTAATCCTTGGTTAGGTAAAGATTCGTTTATTCCCCTGAACCAGAGTGACATCATTCTTATTTTATTCTTATTGTTATCAAGCGATTTTATTCAGCTTACGAGCAGCCTCTCGTACTAAAGACTTTATTAGTACTGCATCTGACTCCTTCAGTTTGAAAAGTGTACCCTAAGCTGAATAAAATCATCAGGCTGCTGCAAGAATAAAATGAACGACGTTTCCTGGCTGAATGGGTTAGCACTAACATGATCATTTGCCCCGACATTATCCGATTTATTCACCATCTCGATGACTGACTGAAATTTTGGTAGTCATGGTCGGTGACAGTATGGGGCTTTGACCATAATGACTTTCAGGTTGGCTCTCATGACTGTACCGTTCACATATTTGCATAAAGATTGCAATTTACACCCTTCCTTGATCAGGGCATGCGTTCTGACGTCGTGCGTTGTGTGAACTACGGGGGGAGGGGGGTGAAGATTGTCTGTACCCCCACCCTCCCAAGAAATTACTTAAAAGAAATAATGCGTGTACTCTATTGGATGACGTGGATGTGGACGTATTATAACTACATATTTACACGGCACAGCAATTCCACTATGACACCAGCTGTTGACAATGCTGGTGCTCTTGGGTCTAAAGAAACTATTTTTTCGGTGACATTGTAAGAAATGAGTTCATTACTCACACACCCGTCCGGCAAGGGAGATACAATAATTCTGGTTAACATCTGTTTATTTCGAAGGTGCCCTGAGGTTTATGAAAAGTCCCAAACACTCCTTGCTAATTAAACAGCCGATGGAAAATATGTTAAATACCATTGTTAAATTTGCCAACATTTACAAAAAACCACACTGATCTACTTACAGAGGTAGATTTTTGTGTTTTGGCGTCGTAGCAGTGCCTAATTGTACACACCATCTCTAAACTCCCACCTTCTCTATGCCCACTACTCCAGTCCCCCTTCCCTACCCCCTCACCTCTTCCCTACCCCCTCACCTCTTCCCTACCCCTTCCCTTCTTCCCTACCCCCTCACCTCTTCCCTATCCCCTCACCTTTTCCCTACCCCTCCCTTTCTTTTCCCTACCCCCTCTTCCTTTCCCTACTCCTCACCTTTTCCCTACCCCCTCACCTTTTCCCTACCCTCACCTACTTCCCTACCCCATCACATCTTCCCTCAACCCCGTCCCTCGTCCTACCCCCTCACTCTCCCTCTACCCTTCACCTCTTCCTTCTCAACCCCTCAACACTTCACTCTACCTCCTCACCTCTTCCCTACCCCCTCACCTCTTGCCTCTACCCCCTCACCTCTTCCCTCTACCCCCTCACCTTTTCCCTCTACCCCCTCACCTCTTCCCTACCCCCTCACCTCTTCCCTACCCCCTCACCTCTTCCCTCTACCCCCTCACCTCTTCCCTCTACCCCCTCCCTCTTCCCTACCCCCTCACCTCTTCCCTCTACCCCCCTCACCTCTTCCCTACCCCCTCACTTCTTCCCTCTATCCCCCTCACCTCTTCCCTACCCCCTCACCTCTTCCCTACCCCCTCACCTCTTCCCTCTACCCCCTCCCCTCTTCCCTACCCCCTCACCTCTTCCCTCTTCCCCCCTCCCCTCTTCCCTATCCCCTCCCCTCTTCTCTCTACCTCCTCCCCTCTTCCCTCTACCCCCTCACCTCTTCCCTCTTCCCCCTCCCCTCTTCCCCCCTTCCCTCTTCCCTCTACCCCCTGCTCTCTTCCTCTATCCCCCTCCCCCTTCCCTACCCCTCCCTCTTCCCTACCTCCCCCTCCCTGTTCCCTACACCCTCCCCTGTTCCCTACACCCTCCTCCCCTCTTCCCTACCACCTCACCTCTTCCCTCTACCCCTCACCTCCTCCCACCCCCTCCCCTCTTCCCTACCCCCTCCTCTTCCCTACCCCCTCCCCTCTTCCCACCTCCCTCCCTCTTCCCTGTACCTCCCTCCCCTCTTCCCCACCCCTCTCTCCTCTCCCTACTCCTCCCTCACCCCTCCCCCTCCCACCACCCCCTCTTCCCCACCCCTCACTCTTACCCCCTCACCTCTTCCCACTACCCCCTCACCTCTTCCCTCTACCCTCTAAACTCTTACCTCTACCCCCTCACCTTTTCCCTACCCCCTCACCTCTGCCTTCTACCCCCTCATCTCTTCCCTACCCCCTCACCTCTTCCTTCTACCCCCTCACCTCTTCCTTCTACCCCCTCACCTCTTCCTTCTACCCCCTCACCTCTTCGCTCTACTCCCTCACCTCTTCCCTCTACCCCCTCACCCCTTCCCTCTACCCCCTCACCTCTTCCCTCTACCCCCTCACCTCTTCCCTCTACCCCCTCACCTCTTCCCTCTACCCCCTCACCTCTTCCCTACCCCCTCACCCTCTTCCCTACCCCCTCACCTCTTCCCTCTACCCCCTCACCTCTTCCCTCTACCCCCTCATCTCTTCCCTCTACCCCCTCATCTCTTCCCTCTACCCCCTCCACTGTTCCCTACCCCCTCAACTCTTCCCTACCCCCTCACCTCTTCCCAACCCCTTCACCTCTTCCTACCCCTCACCTCTTCCCTACCCCCTCACCTCTTCCTTCTACCCCCCCCACCCATCTCCCTGCCACCAGTCAAACCTCCCCTACCCTCACACCTCTGCTCTCCACCTCTCAGGTTGAATTTTTCCATTGACACAAAGAAAGAAGAGGATTTTCGCACGACCAAGCAGGCAGAGGATATTTACACGGCCAGGCAAGCAAAGGATATTTACACCGACACGACAGACGACAGGAGTGGCAAATAATAGCTTTCTCCCCAAGTAAAAGGTATTGGAACCATTTGTAAACTTTTTGAAATTTGAAATATTTTTTTCTGAGCTGTTCTCACATCGTACACTTAGTCATGCATTTTGTTTATTGTTAAAAGAGTTCGCTCCTACACACACACACACACACACACACACACACACACACACACACACACACACACACACACACACACACACACACACACACACACACACACACACACACACACACACACACACACACACGCACACACACACACACACACACACACACACACACACACACACACACACACACACACACACACACACACATACATACATACACACACACACATACACACGCACACGCACACACACACGCACGAAACACGCACGAAACACGCACACGCACCACACACGCACAAAAATCTCTCTCTCTCTCTCTCTCTCTCTCTCTGACAAATTATGCACGAGAGCACTGATAGCTGTGTGGTGGTTGTAACGGTGGTGATGTCAGCGGTGGTGGTGGTGGTGATGTGTGGTTGTGATGGTGGTGGTAGTACGTGGTTGTGGTAGTGGTGATAATGTTATGCTGGTGGTTGTGATGGATTGTGGTTGTGGTGGTGGTGGTGGTAGTGTGGGTGTGGTGATGGTACAGTATGGCTGTGAAGAACTTAAAGGAAGGATGTGTGGAATGGGAAGGAATTGGGTGACAAGTTGGGGTTAGAAGACATTGACGTAAGTTTGCAATATAATGTTGGTGTTATGGAAAATAAATCTCTCGGGGAAATGCGCTACGAAGCCTGCTATGCCACCCAGAATACGGGACATAGGCTCAGCAGTAGCATATAGTGCGTACTTTGGCCTAATTGATATTTGCTCCACAGAAAACGATGGAAACGCCGGAGGACGAGATGTCAACCCTGGTCAGCGAGATGGCAACTGCAGGCGAGGGGGAAGGCGAAGCTGCAGCCCCAGAAGACGAGATGGCAACCTCAGAAGACGAGATGGCAACCTCAGAAGACATGGCAACCTCAGAAGAAGGGGTGGCAACTACGGAAGAAATAGCAGCTGTAGACGACGAGATGGCCGCTCGAGAACATGGCAAGCCCTGCAGAGGAACTGGTGCAGTGTGTGTTGTAGCTTGTACTGATAGGTGATGTGGTAGGGAGGGTAGCAGCAGCTGTGGCGGCACCTATATAGCGTTACTCTGGTAGGCATTGCATTCCTTAGGCACCTTTGATGTTCCTGTATTTCCCCAGGCGATGCAGAGACGGCTACGAGGGAGAGACGAGACGGCCGAGAGACCAGGGGAGACCGGAGAGCCTGCAGGGAGATCGGAGCGCCGGACAGGACAGGTGACAGGTTGTATTTTTCTTTGTATTTTCCTTTAGGGTGTGATTGTGTGTGCGTGATGTGTGTGTGTGTGTGTGTGTGTGTGTGTGTGTGTGTGTGTGTGTGTGTGTGTGTGTGTGTGTGTGTAGTAAGGAGGATAATTGACGTTTGTGTGTGTGTGTGTGTGTGTGTGTGTGTGTGTGTGTAGTAAGGAGGATAATTGACGTTTGTGTGTGTGTGTGTTTATAGCAAGAATAGTTGACTGTGTGTGTGTGCGTGTGCGTGTGCGTGTGCGTGCGTCCTATGTGTAGCTTAAGTGGTGAGAGGAAGAGTGACTGAGAGAAAAACGCTGCCTTTGTGTCATAGTAAGTTACTCAAGGAAGTGTGTTGGGGACCTTGAACTCACAGCTGATGGTTGAGAGAGAGAGAGAGAGAGAGAGGATTAGCAATGTCATTTTTCAGACCCGTGTGAGCTGACAGGTGGATCCATATGCCCGTAGAGAGAGAGAGAGAGAGAGAGAGAAGGGGGAGGGGGTAGGTGACAAGGAGGGGGTGAGGGAGAGAGGGAGGGAAAACGATAGATAGAGTGATAGATAGACAACGATGGCTATAGAGGAAGCTAAATAGATATAGATTGATGATAGATGTATATATATTTTGCCAGATAGATAAATAGATAGACAGATAGATAGATAGATAGATGAAGTCCTCGTTTAATGGTGTTTTGTGAATATAATCGGCTTAGGCCAGGATTAGTCCCCTCTTTCCTACCCCCTACCTACCCCCCTACCTGCCTAACCCCCCCTACCTTCCCCCTACCTGCCTAACCCCCCTACCTACCCCCCTACCTGCCTAACCCCTCCTACCTACCCCCCCTACCTGCCTAACCCCCCTATCTACTTAACACCTTCCTAACCCCCTACCTACCCCCCTACCTGCCTAACCCCTTACCTACCCCCTACCTGCCTAACCCCCAATATCTACGTAACACCTTCCTAACCCTCTACCTACCTAACCCCTGCCTAACCCCCACTATCTACGTAACACCTTCCTAACCCTCTACCTACCTAACCCCTGCCTAACCCCCTACCATCACCACTACCTGTAACCCCACCTATATCTACTCAACTCTGCCTGCCTAACCACCTCCCTACCACAACTACCACAATTTCATCCATCCATCTATCTATCTATCTATCTATCTGTCTATCTATCTGTGAGGGTGGTCGTGTGTTAGTAGCATAGCAGAGAGAGAGAGAGAGAGAGAGAGAGAGAGAGAGAGAGAAATGAGTACTGATTATGTGTGTGTGTATGTGTGTGTGATAATGTGTGTACGGTATGTGTGTGTCATGTACGTATTGGTGTGTGCGTGTAATATTAATGTGTGTACGTGTAATGCATAATAATCAGCTAAGCAGTGTGTATATTAATTTCGTAATGTAGACTCTCCCTTTGCACAATCTCCTCACCGAATTAGTCTTTAATTTATCATTTTTATCTATATTTCCTTCAATTCGTGGTTTATTGCGGGTTTATTGTTCTCCCTGAGCAACTCTTCTTTACCGATTTAGTTTAGTTTTTATAGTTTTTTATTGTCTTTCTATAGTTTTAGGAAAGCCCCGTATACTCTCTCTCTCTCTCTCTCTCTCTCTCTCTCTACCTCAAACTTCATTTCTCTTTCACGTTGCTCAGTGGCAGAAAAAGGCAATACTTCGGCTCTACATCCTTTCCATAGCACTTCTTCGTGACTATTCGCTTCAAACGTTCCCCTTATCAAACGTTCCATTTTCATCATTTGTGCTTAGTTCGTCTTCAAGGAACGTTTCTCATCACAAACGTTCTTCTTATCAGCCGTTCACCGTAGCCTACCAAACGTTCACCTCAGTTTATCAAACGTTTACCTCGGTCTGTCAAACGTTCACCTCAGTCTATCAAACGTTCACCTCAGTCTGTCAAACGTTCCCCTTAGTCTATCAAACGTTCACCTCAGTCTGTCAAACGTTCATCTCAGTCTATCAAAATTTCACCTCAGTCCATCAAACGTTCCCCTTATCAAACGTTCCTCTTTCATCGTCACTCGTGCCTACGTTTTCACCAAGGAACGTGT
>NC_137039.1:3955136-3965136 GCF_032717465.1 Coenobita brevimanus
GCGCAGACGGCAGGGGAGACACAGACAGACACAGACATCAATAAACTCTCACTCCGTCACGCCAAAATCCCGAGAAAACGCGTGAAAAAGGGTTAAATATGGCGAGATGAGGGAAGGGTGACGCTTGACCGAGTTGGCGCCAAAGGGGAAGGCATGATGGTGTTGCCAAGGTTAGCGTTTTTCTGCTTTAACTTAGCGAGGATATTCAACGTCTAGCGATAAATAATACCGGTATTCTGGTGATTTGTTTTCAAAGTACGATACACTGGAGACGTTAGCATTGTTTTCGTGGCAGCAGCACTATTTCTAGCGATTATATCACTCTCCTAGCGCTACTCTAAAGAAATTAGCACGTTCTAAGTGATATTTTTCTGACCTTAGCATATTCTGGCGATTGTCTTGGGATTTTAACATTTCAAGCAACATTTCACATCTTATCACTTCTCTAGCGATATTCTACAGGTATTAGCACCCGTTCTGGCAATATGCTAGACACCTTTACACCTTTTTCGCAAGTATAGCGGCTTTAGCACCACCCTAGCAGCTTCTAACTTAGCGACCCTTGCTACTTCAGCGTCTGGGAGAACTCAAGTACCCAGCCTGGACGCGCGTTCCCCCATTGAGCGAATCATGAAATCATCCACTTTGCCTTACGAGAAAACCACCTTAAATAAGAGTCAGACAAATACCCCCAAGGCTCCTAGATTGCCCATTCCCCTTGCCTGGTTGAGAGGACGGGTAAGATGAGGACCGATTGGGTATAACGGAATATAACGGAATGTTTGAAGGAATATAACGGGCTTTAACGGAATTTGTGAATGGATATAACGGAATTAACGGAATATATGAATGGTTTATGTGGAAAGGTGAAGCCAGATGAGTATAACTGACTATAACGGAATGTTTGGGTGAATATAACGGGATTTAACGGAATATATGAATGATTTATGTGGAAAGATGAAACTAGATTGAGTATAACAGTATAATGGAATATTTTAGTGACTATAACCGACCTTAACGGAATATTTGAGTGATTTATGCGGAAAGATGAAGCTAGATTATAATTCTGATATTAAACTTTGGGAAATTAGTTAACACACACACACACACACACACACACACACACACATTCATCATCGTTTAAAGTACACACATGTTGATGCACGCACATAAACACACATGACTTAGGCACACGAGCACTCTTGCATCCAAAGTACACACACACACACACACACACACACACACACACACACAGGGAGGATGTTTATGCCTGTGTGTGTGTGTGTGTGTGTGTGTGTGTGTGTGTGTGTGTGTACATGACCTTCCACTTTTATGTACGAGTATGTTTTTGTTTAACTGATTGTTTGTTTGTGTATTAGGCCTGGAGAGAGAGAGAGAGAGAGAGAGGACAAGTAGTACATTCAGCGGTATTACGACCCATATCAAGAAGGTGCCGTGGGTATGAGAGAGAGAGAGAGAGAGAGAGAGAGGGTAGCAGGGCGGCAATCAATGCTTCAGTCGACCACCATACCCATCACAGCCCTGCCCTTGCACAATCTCTCTCTCTCTCTCTCTCTCTCTCTCTCTCTCTCTCTCTTCCTCCACGAATCTGTCAACCTCTTGCCAATCTTCCAATCAGCTACTTATCCCTGCCTCTCTCTCTCTCTCTCTCTCTCTCTCCCTGTCTGTCGCCTGTCTAGTCCCTTTGAAGTAAATTTGTCTTACGTTCCCCCTCCCTTTATTTTCTCCCCTTCCCTCCCCTTCCCTACCCTTCCTTCCCCTCCTCCCCTCCCCTTTCCCCTCCCCCATCGAAATATTTGAGTTTTTTCACTCCCCCTCCCCATATTTCGTATCTATCAATGCATCTATCTATCTGTCTATCTGTCCACCTATGTCTGTCTATCTATCTGTCTAATTATCTCTTTACCTGTCTATCTGTCTATACATCTATCATTCTATTTAGCTGTCTATCTCTTTATCTATTTATCTTTTTATTTAACTACCTGTCTGTCTATTTATCTATCTATTTATCTATGTGTCTGTCTATCTATCTATCTATCTATCTATCCGTCCATCTCCCTGTCTGTCAATGGAAATCGATATTAAACTTTGCAAACAGTATGACCTGTGTGTGTGTGTGTGTGTGTGTGTGTGTGTGTCTGTGTGTCTGTCTGTCTGTCTGTCTCTGTCTCTGTCTGTCTGTCTGTCTTTCTCTCTCTCTCTCTCTCTCTCTCTCAGCCATTTGTCATAAGAGGCTTTATTACACGTTCAAATTTCACAAGACTCGCCCGCATGCCTTGGAGACGACGTGACGAGAGAGAGAGAGAGAGAGAGAGGGAGATAGATAGATAGATAGAGAGAGAGAGAGAGAGAGTCACTGAAAAACAATGCATCCTCCAACCTTAACTAAAATATAAAATGAAAGAGTTGTCCACACAGTGAAGGGGATCTCTCTCTCTCTCTCTCTCTCTCTCTCCCAGTACCTGAGAGTGTTAATAGGGTAATTACTAATAAGGAATAATTAACAGGGAATCGTATAATTAAAGGATGATAATAAGTCCCTATATTAATTTTTTTTTTTAGTAAGATATGAATTGTTAGTCTTCCTCCTCCTCCTCCTCCTCTTCCTCCTCCTCTTCCTCCTCTTCCTCCTCCTTCTCCTCCTCCTCTTCCTCTTCCTCTTCCTCCTCCTCCTCCTTCTTCTCTTCCTCCTCTTCCTCCTCCTCCTCTGTCTTCATTCAATTTTCTCCCATGATTTTTCGCTCCTTTGTATATAGGATTGTGTGTGTGTGTGTGTGTGTGTGTGTGTAGAGAGAGAGAGAGAGAGAGAGAGGTAGAGAGCGATACTGATAAAGCAGTGAGAGAGAAAAAATAAAGAGAGACAGAGATAAAGGAGAAAGGTAGTTTAGCCTTGGAGAGATAGGCATAAAAGAGTGATAGATAATAAATATACATACACGAAAGTTAAAGTAAGAAGATTAAAAAAAAGAAGATGAGAGTAAATCAAGCGGACCCGTACTCTTGAATGTGCCCAGACTGGAATCCAAGAGTACAGGGCGTGGTGATCAAGTGCGAACCCTTCCGCCTCGGTCCCCTAGCTCGTCCTTGAAGCCTTGAGGACCAGAGGATGAGGGCCTTCACGTGGTGGCTCTGAGAGGAAGTGGGTGAGCTGTGCTTGAAGGGAGAGAGTCCTGGCGCTTACAGCTTCTGGTCTTCCTCGCCACCCAGTTCCCAGATATACAGCATTAGATTAATGATGTGAACGACCAGGAAAATCCAGCACAGTTTCTTAAATGTCTTTCTTATCCAGGGCCAGAGGCTGTCCTCGGGGCTGTCCTCTTCTCCCTTTTCCTTTTGATCGTCGTCTTGTCTCTCTGTCTTTCCCTCCGGCTGTCCCTCACCCGCCACTGCCCGCCTTTGACGCACCAGGGCAGGGAAGGGCGGGATGAGGGATGGTGGCCGGGCATCGCAAAACATCTCGATGTTTAAGGACGCACACGACTGCCTCACAGCCCCGCCACGGCCCTCCTCATGCCCCCGTTTTGCCCCAGTCCTGACCTGCCCCGCCGCCTGACCTACGTCCAGGGGCTCCACGGCAGGCGCGGTTGTGGTGTAGGGGTCTTTGTGCCTGGCCTCGGCCTGGATCTCGACCTCAGTCCCTTACTGCATCTCGACCTCAGTCCCTGGCTGCGTCTCGACCTCAGTCCCTGGCTGTGTCTCAACCTCAGTCCTTTACTGCATCTCGACCTCAGTCCCTGGCTGTGTGTCGACCTCAGTCCCTGGCTGTGTGTCGACCTCAGTCCCTGGCTGTGTGTCGACCTCAGTCCCTGGCTGTGTGTCGACCTCAGTCCCTGGCTGTGTGTCGACCTCAGTCCCTGGCTGTGTGTCGACCTCAGTCCCTGGCTGTGTGTCGACCTCAATCCCTGGCTGTGTGTCGACCTCAATCCCTGGCTGTGTGTCGACCTCAGTCCCTGGCTGTGTGTCGACCTCAGTCCCTGGCTGTGTGTCGACCTCAGTCCCTGGCTGTGTGTCGACCTCAGTCCCTGGCTGTGTGTCGACCTCAGTCCCTGGCTGTGTGTCGACCTCAGTCCCTGGCTGTGTGTCGACCTCAGTCCCTGGCTGTGTGTCGACCTCAGTCCCTGGCTGTGTGTCGACCTCAGTCCCTGACTGCATCTCGACCTCAGTCCATGACTGCATCTCGACCTCAATCCCTGGCTGTGTGTCGACCTCAGTCCCTGGCTGTGTGTCGACCTCAGTCCCTGGCTGTGTGTCGACCTCAGTCCCTGGCTGTGTGTCGACCTCAGTCCCTGACTGCATCTCGACCTCAGTCCCTGACTGCATCTCGACCTCAGTCCCTGGCTGTGTGTCGACCTCAGTCCCTGGCTGTGTGTCGACCTCAGTCCCTGGCTGTGTGTCGACCTCAGTCCCTGGCTGTGTGTCGACCTCAGTCCCTGGCTGTGTGTCGACCTCAGTCCCTGGCTGTGTGTCGACCTCAGTCCCTGGCTGTGTGTCGACCTCAGTCCCTGGCTGTGTGTCGACCTCAGTCCCTGGCTGTGTGTCGACCTCAGTCCCTGGCTGTGTGTCGACCTCAGTCCCCGGCTGTGTGTCGACCTCAGTCCCTGGCTGTGTGTCGACCTCAGTCCCTGGCTGTGTGTCGACCTCAGTCCCTGGCTGTGTGTCGACCTCAGTCCCTGGCTGTGTGTCGACCTCAGTCCCTGACTGCATCTCGACCTCAGTCCCTGACTGCATCTCGACCTCAGTCCCTGACTGCATCTCGACCTCAGTCCCTGACTGCATCTCGACCTCAGTCCCTGACTCCTTCTCGACCTCAGTCCCTGACTGCATCTCGACCTCAGCCCCTGACTGCATCTCGACCTCAGTCCCTGACTGTGTGTCGACCTCAGTCCCTGGCTGTGTGTCGACCTCAGTCCCTGGCTGTGTGTCGACCTCAGTCCCTGGCTGTGTGTCGACCTCAGTCCCTGGCTGTGTGTCGACCTCAGTCCCTGGCTGTGTGTCGACCTCAGTCCCTGGCTGTGTGTCGACCTCAGTCCCTGGCTGTGTGTCGACCTCAGTCCCTGGCTGTGTGTCGACCTCAGTCCCTGGCTGTGTGTCGACCTCAGTCCCTGGCTGTGTGTCGACCTCAGTCCCTGGCTGTGTGTCGACCTCAGTCCCTGGCTGTGTGTCGACCTCAGTCCCTGGCTGTGTGTCGACCTCAGTCCCTGGCTGTGTGTCGACCTCAGTCCCTGGCTGTGTGTCGACCTCAGTCCCTGACTGCATCTCGACCTCAGTCCCTGACTGCATCTCGACCTCAGTCCCTGACTGCATCTCGACCTCAGTCCCTGACTGCTTCTCGACCTCAGTCCCTGTCTGTGTGTCGACCTCAGTCCCTGACTGCATCTCGACCTCAGCCCCTGACTCCATCTCGACCTCAGTCCCTGACTGCATCTCGACCTCAGTCCCTGGCTGTGTGTCGACCTCAGTCCCTGGCTGTGTGTCGACCTCAGTCCCTGGCTGTGTGTCGACCTCAGTCCCTGGCTGTGTGTCGACCTCAGTCCCTGGCTGTGTGTCGACCTCAGTCCCTGACTGCATCTCGACCTCAGTCCCTGACTGCATCTCGACCTCAGTCCCTGACTGCATCTCGACCTCAGTCCCTGACTCCTTCTCGACCTCAGTCCCTGACTGCATCTCGACCTCAGCCCCTGACTGCATCTCGACCTCAGTCCCTGACTGCATCTCGACCTCAGTCCCTGGCTGTGTGTCGACCTCAGTCCCTGGCTGTGTGTCGACCTCAGTCCCTGGCTGTGTGTCGACCTCAGTCCCTGGCTGTGTGTCGACCTCAGTCCCTGGCTGTGTGTCGACCTCAGTCCCTGGCTGTGTGTCGACCTCAGTCCCTGGCTGTGTGTCGACCTCAGTCCCTGGCTGCATCTCGACCTCAGTCCCTGACTGCATCTCGACCTCAGTCCCTGACTGCATCTCGACCTCAGTCCCTGACTGCATCTCGACCTCAGTCCCTGACTGCATCTCGACCTCAGTCCCTGACTGCATCTCGACCTCAGTCCCTGACTGCATCTCGACCTCAGTCCCTGGCTGTGTGTCGACCTCAGTCCCTGGCTGTGTGTCGACCTCAGTCCCTGGCTGTGTGTCGACCTCAGTCCCTGGCTGTGTGTCGACCTCAGTCCCTGGCTGTGTGTCGACCTCAGTCCCTGGCTGTGTGTCGACCTCAGTCCCTGGCTGTGTGTCGACCTCAGTCCCTGGCTGTGTGTCGACCTCAGTCCCTGGCTGTGTGTCGACCTCAGTCCCTGGCTGTGTGTCGACCTCAGTCCCTGGCTGTGTGTCGACCTCAGTCCCTGGCTGTGTGTCGACCTCAGTCCCTGGCTGTGTGTCGACCTCAGTCCCTGGCTGTGTGTCGACCTCAGTCCCTGGCTGCTTGTCGACCTCAGTCCCTGACTGCATCTCGACCTCAGTCCCTGACTGCATCTCGACCTCAGTCCCTGACTGCATCTCGACCTCAGTCCCTGACTGCATCTCGACCTCAGTCCCTGACTCCTTCTCGACCTCAGTCCCTGACTGCATCTCGACCTCAGCCCCTGACTCCATCTCGACCTCAGTCCCTGACTGCATCTCGACCTCAGTCCCTGGCTGTGTGTCGACCTCAGTCCCTGGCTGTGTGTCGACCTCAGTCCCTGGCTGTGTGTCGACCTCAGTCCCTGGCTGTGTGTCGACCTCAGTCCCTGGCTGTGTGTCGACCTCAGTCCCTGACTGCATCTCGACCTCAGTCCCTGACTGCATCTCGACCTCAGTCCCTGACTCCTTCTCGACCTCAGTCCCTGACTGCATCTCGACCTCAGTCCCTGACTGCATCTCGACCTCAGTCCCTGACTGCATCTCGACCTCAGTCCCTGGCTGTGTGTCGACCTCAGTCCCTGGCTGTGTGTCGACCTCAGTCCCTGGCTGTGTGTCGACCTCAGTCCCTGGCTGTGTGTCGACCTCAGTCCCTGGCTGTGTGTCGACCTCAGTCCCTGGCTGTGTGTCGACCTCAGTCCCTGGCTGTGTGTCGACCTCAGTCCCTGGCTGTGTGTCGACCTCAGTCCCTGGCTGTGTGTCGACCTCAGTCCCTGGCTGTGTGTCGACCTCAGTCCCTGGCTGTGTGTCGACCTCAGTCCCTGGCTGTGTGTCGACCTCAGTCCCTGACTGCATCTCGACCTCAGTCCCTGACTGCATCTCGACCTCAGCCCCTGACTCCATCTCGACCTCAGTCCCTGACTGCATCTCGACCTCAGCCCCTGACTCCATCTCGACCTCAGTCCCTGACTGCATCTCGACCTCAGTCCCTGACTGCATCTCGACCTCAGTCCCTGACTGCATCTCGACCTCAGCCTCTGACTGGATCTCGACCTCAGCCTCGGACTGGATCTCGACCTCAGCCTCGGACTGGATCTCGACCTCAGCCTCGGACTGGATCTCGACCTCAGCCTCGGACTGGATCTCGACCTCAGCCTCGGACTGGATCTCGACCTCAGCCTCTGACTGGATCTCGACTTCAGCCTCGGACTGGATCTGGACCTCAGCCTCGGACTGGATCTGGACCTCAGCCTCGGACTGGATCTGGACCTCAGCCTCGGACTGGATCTCGACCTCAGCCTCGGACTGGATCTGGACCTCAGCCTCGGACTGGATCTGGACCTCAGTCCCTGGCTGTGTCTCAACCTTCTGGGTCGCCACCTGGTCCCGGGGCTTCCCCTCACCGCGGTGGTGGGGGGTGGCGTGGGAGTCGGTGCGGCGGAGAGGCTGCCCTGGCTCTTGCTGATTCTCACCTTGGTGCTCACCCTGCTGCTCACCTCCTTGCTGGTGCTCACCCTGCTGCTCACCTCCTTGCTGGTGCTCACCCTGCTGCTCACCTCCTTGCTGGTGCTCACCCTGCTGCTCACCTCCTTGCTGGTGCCCACCCTGCTGCCCACCTCCTTGCTGGTGCTCACCCTGCTGCTCACCTCCTTGCTGGTGCCCACCCTGCTGCTCACCTCCTTGCTGGTGCTCACCCTGCTGCTCACCTCCTTGCTGGTGCTCACCCTGCTGCTCACCTCCTTGCTGGTGCCCACCCTGCTGCCCACCTCCTTGCTGGTGCCCACCGTCTTGCTGGCGGTCACCCACCCCCTCCTCCCCGTCACCCCCTTTTCGGCAGCAGCAGCACAGCCGCTTCAGGAGGCGCCAGAGGCGGCGCCACCAGCGGGCCAGCCGCCCTCGCCAGCCCATCGCTTCTTCTGCCGTCATTTTGGTTTTGGGGAAATTTATCAACTTAAAGATGGCGATGAAGATGAGAGTGACCTTTTTCTTGTATATGACCTGTTTTTGTGGGTGAAAGAGGATGGTGTGTGTGTGTGTGTGTGTGTGTGTGTGTGTGTGTGTGTGTGTGTGTGTGTGTGTGTGTTACATCTCTCTCTCTCTCTCACGGATGCGTCATACCCATGATATTGGAATTATATTTAAGTGATTCTCTCTCCTCTATGCTTGTTACGGATGTGTGTGTGTGTGTGTGTGTGTGTGTGTGTGTGTGTGTGTGTGTGTGTGTGTGTGTGTGTGTGTAGTGTATGTATGTGTGTGTGGGTTTTTATAAGTATGTATTTGAGTGTGTATGGATAGATACTTGTTTGTGTGTGTGTGTGTGTGTGTGTGTGTGTGTGTGTGTGTGTGTGTGTGTACCAAATCGTGATGCTGTAATGATGTAAGTTTGGAAAAGACTTGCTCTGAGTTTTATAAGAGTTGTAATGCCACGTTACATCACACACACACACACACACACACACACACACACACACACACACACACACACACTTAAAGCATTATTATTATTATTATTATTATTATTATTATTATACATGGCGAGTGATGAGAAGGGTGGGTGGTGAACTGAATGAAAGGAAGGCAATGATTGATTATGTGTGTGTGGATGAAAGGATGCGAAGATGTGTAAAGGATGCAAGAGTGTATAGAGGTTGGGGGAGTGGACTTTCTGACCACTACTTGGTGGTGGCCAGAATTAGGATGCAAGTGAGATGGAGGAATAGAAGAAGGGAAAGACGAGAGGAAGGAGTAGTTGCAAGGAGAGTGGAAAGGTTACAAAAGGATGAGAAAAAGGAAGAGTATAAGAGAGAAGTGGAGGAACGATTGGGCAAATATGAATTGGAGCAGATGGGAGACGTGGAAGGTGTGTGTAAGATATTTACAGAAGAAATATGTGCAGCATGTGATGTGGTGTGTGGAAGGAAGAGAAGGCGGAGGGGGGTGCAAGGAACAGCGTGGTGGACTGAAGAGGTGAAACAGGCTGTGGCACAAAAGAAGAAAGCATACAATGAATGGATGAGAAATAGGGGCATGGAAGAAGTTGAGAGGCGGAAGAGAGAGTTATATGTGGAAAGGAAGAGAGAGGTGAAAAGATTAGTAAGAGAGAGTAAGAAGAGAGTGGATGAGGAATTTGGAAGGAATTTGAGTGTAAAGTGGAGGGACTGTAAGAAAATGTTCTGGAGAGAAGTGAAAAGAGTAAGACAGGGTGGAAGTGAAGTTAGCAGGGGAGTGAGAGATAAAAATGGTAGATTACTAGTGGAGAAGGGAGAAAAAGTGAGCAGATGGAGAGAACACTTTAAGGAATTGTTGAACGTAGAGGATGGAAGTAATGCGAGTATAAGTGGCTGGGGAATGGCTGGGAGAAGGAGGAGGTGAGAAGACAGGAAGAAATCAGTAGGATAGAAGTTGTGGAAGCAATGAAGAAAGTTAAATCGGGGAAAGCCCCAGGAATTGATGGAGTGTGTGGTGAAATGCTGAAGCATGGGGGAGAGATAGTAGTAGAATGGATGTGGAAGATGTGCAGATTGGCCTGGGAGGAAGGTAGAGTCCCGGAGGATTGGAAGTCAGGTATAATTATTCCCTTGTACAAAGGAAAAGGGGAAAAAGAAGTGTGTGGTAATCATAGGGGCATTTGTCTTCTTAGTATAATAGGAAAAGTGTA
>NC_137039.1:3977636-3985136 GCF_032717465.1 Coenobita brevimanus
GAGGAAAATATTTTATGCTGAGGAGGTTCAGGATCTATTTATATATCTGTCTGTCTGTCTGTCTGTCTGTATCTATCTATCTATCTATCTATCTATCTATCTACGTACACTGCCTACCTAACTACATACATACATATATTCATACATTCATACCTACATCTATCTATCTATCTATCTATTGCGAGACGCCTCAATCCCGTTTGGGGTGGCCACAAACAAATCGCCTCCATACTTAAATACACACATACATGCATATATAATTATAATACCTACCTACCTACCTACTTACCTACCTACCTACCTACCTACTTACGGACATACTTACAGTGTTATATATTTTGATATCGTACTCTTTCTCATTTCCGCCAACACGCTGCTTCCCTATACTCTCTCTCTCTCTCTCTCTCTCTCTCTCTCCAGTTTTTCCATTTCCTCCCATTCCTTCCTCTCTCTCCTCCTCCTCCTCCTCCTCACCTTTATTCTTTCTCTTCCCTCCCTCCCTCTCTCTCCCTCCCTCCCATTCTCTCTCTCTCTCATATCCACACACTCACATTCTCTCTCATAAAAAGATATACAGACTCTCTCACCCATGCAAATTCTCTCTCTCTCTCTCTCTCTCTCTCTCTCTCTCTCTCTCACACACACACACACACACACACACACACACATTGCAAACCTCTCTAGCAGATGAGATCCTTCCTTTTACTGGCTCTTTTTTGAGGCCCTGGTCTATTGAGAGAGAGAGAGAGAGAGAGAGAGAGAGAGAGAGAGAGAGAGAGAGAGAGAGAGAGAGAGAGAGAGAGGAGAGAGACAGACAGACAGAGACAGGGGTAGGAAAGAGAAGAAGTTGAGAGAGAGAGAGAGAGAGAGAGAGAGAGAGAGAGAGAGAGAGAGAGAGAGAGAGAGAAGAGAGGGAGGAAAGGGTAGGAAAAAGGAGAAGAAATTGAGTGAGAGAGAGAGAGAGAGAGATCGTTGGCTCACTTAGGGTAATTACACCTTAGAGCTTAGAAGAGACGAGGGGGGGGAGGGAGAGGAGGGGGGGGAGGAGGGAGGAGGAGGAAAGGTAAATGATGAGGAAAAAGGTGTAATGAATCCCACATGTGAGAGAGAGAGAGAGAGAGAGAGAGAGAGAGAGAGCCTGTTTGCTATTATCCCAGTAATTGACAACGTTTTCCATTAGACATATAAGATAAATATCTATCTATCTATCTATAGCCCGACGCCCTAATCCCGCAAAGGGTGGCCGCAGACAAATCGCCTCCAAGTCACTCTGTCACCCACCATTTGACTCCCCTCCCCCAAACTCACCCCCCCCTCCCTCATATACCTCTCAACTCCATCCCTCCACCTCATCCTCGGTCTACCCCTCCCTCTCCCTCCCTCCACCTCACCTACATACACCCTCTTAGTCAGTCTTTCATTCTCCATTCTCTCCACATGTCCAAACCACCTCAGTGTATTTCTCCTAATCTTTTCAACCACATCCACATCTACCCCACAACGTTCCTTCACTTCTTCATTCGTCAACCTGTCCCTCCACGTCACTCCACATGCTCCTCTCAAGTAACTCATTTCCACTGCTCTCACTCTTGACTTGTTCCCCTCTTGCAAGGTCCAGGCCTCGCTTCCATACGTCAGGGTAGGGATCACAATACCATCATGCAGTGACTTCTTAACTTCCATACTCACCTCCCTATTTCTCATCACTGCTTTCAGTGTACCAACAACCTTTCTTCCCTGCTGTACCCTTTCATGTACTTCATCCCCCAAAGTTCCATCCTTACTCATCACACTACCCAAGTACTTGAATGCACTCACAATCTCCATATCCTCACCATCCAACCTCACTGCACACTCTGTGACTTCATTCCTCTCAAACACCATAACTTTACTTTTGTTTACATTAACTTTCAGCTTCCTCCTCCTACACACTGTCCCAAATTCATTCACCAAACCTTGAAACTCCCATTCATCTTCACTCAACAATACTGTATCATCAGCAAACAGCAACACCGGAAGCTTCCAAATCTCACCCTCATTCATTAGGGCCACCCCCACATCCACTGCCCTACCTTGCACCTCCTTTACAACCCCATCCATATATATATTAAACAGCCATGGAGACATCACACACCCCTGTTTCAGTCCCACATTGAGATCAAAGAACTCACTCAGCTCACCATCCACTCGCACCGTAGCCCTAGCTCCCTCGTACATACTCTTCACAGCACTCAACAATTTCCCCTCCACTCCATATATTCTTAATACCTTCCACATACCTTGCCTATCTATTCTGTCATAAGCTTTCTCCAAGTCCATGAAGGCAGCATACACTTTCCTTCCCTTCTCTAGATACTTCTCCACTAAACATCTTAGAACAAATATCTGATCTACACATCCTTTTCCCTTCCTAAATCCCCCTTGTTCTTCTCCAACTAGCTCCTCTGTCATATGCCTAACCCTATCAATGAGTATTCTACCATATATTTTACCAGTCACACTAAGAAGGCAAATACCTCTATGGTTACCACATACTTCTCTCTCCCCTTTTCCTTTGTACAGAGGAACAATTATACCTGATTTCCAGTCCTCTGGAACCCTTCCCTCTTCCCAAGCCAATCTACACAACTTCCATATCCACTCCACAACAATCTCACCCCCATACCTAAGCATTTCACCACACACTCCATCAATTCCTGGGGCCTTTCCCAGCTTAATCTTCTTCATCGCTTCCACAACTTCCGACCTACTGATCTCTTCCTCCCTCCTCTCATCTCTTCTTCTCCCAGGCATTCCCCAACCACTTATACTCACACTGCTCTCACTCTCTACATTCAACAAATCCTCAAAGTGCTCCTTCCATCTCCTCAATTTCTCTCTCTTCTCCACCAACAATCTATTATTCCTATCTTTCACTCCCCTACTATTTCCCCTTTCACACTGCCTTACTTTCTTTACCTCCTTCCAAAACAATTTCTTACTCTCCCTCCATTTCACACTCAGATTCCTCCCAAACTCTTCATCCACTTTCTTCTTACTCTCCTTCACCAGTCTCTTAACCTCCCTTCTCCTGCTCACATATACCTCTCTCTTCTCTCTCTCATCTTCTCCCCTACCTCTACTCGCCAACCATTCACCATATGCCTTCTTCTTTTGTTCCACAGCTCGTTTCACCTCATCATTCCACCATGCTGTCCCTTGCACACCCTTGCATCTCCTCCTCACTCCACAAACCGCCTCACACGCTGCGCTTATCTCTTCCGTGAATATCTTACATACGTCTTCCACCCCTTCCATCTGCTCTAGCTCATACCTTCCCAATCTTTCTTCCACTATGCTCTTATACTCTGCCCTTTTCTCACTATCTTGCAATTTCTCCACTCTTCTCACAGGAGCTGCTTCCTCCTGTCTTCCCCTTCGTCTCCTCAACCACTTTCTTTGCAGCTCTACCTTGGCCATCACTAAGTGATGGTCCGATACTCCATTCCCCACCCTCTCCACACCCTTGCATCCAACACTTGTCTTCTCATTCGCTCATCCACACACACGTAGTCTATCATTGCCTTTCGTTCAACAAGTTCACCATCCATCCTCCTCATTACTCTCCATGTATACCGGTGGATCATCTTATGACGAAAGTAGGTGTTGGCTATTGCCAACCCCTTACCAGCACAGATGTCCATCAAAGCACTACCATTCCCATCTACTTCAGCTGGCACACCCCACTGACCAACCACTCCATCCACTCGTACATTCCCAACTTTGCCATTCATGTCTCCAATCAACAGCACTCTCTCGCTCCTCTCAAACTTGTCCATACATGCTTCTACTCTCGCCCAAAACTCATCTTTCACTCTTGCCACTCGATCCTCTGTTGGAGCATACACACATACAATCGCCCATGCTTGTATACCTACTTTCATCCTCACCCATACAATCCTTGCACCCACTGTTCCATACTCTCTTATATTCTCCTTCCACTTCTTGCTTATCATCAGACATACTCCCTGTCTTGCCCTCTCATTCTCACTGACTCCCGCACATATACTCACACCGTATTCCCATTCTCTCATCCTTTCACCTTTCCATTTAGTTTCAGTCAATCCACATATATCCACTTTTGCATCCTCAAGCACCTGGACAATCTCTCTCTCTTTCACTTCATCATTCACTCCTCTCACATTCCACGTTCCTACCCTCAGAATGTCCTTTGTCTGTTCCTTAGTCGTCAACGTATGGTCCGTCCGGGTCCGAGGCGCTTTATTTGCTTTTTTAGTTAGTTCTTTTTACGGGGTGGGGCACTAACCCACCACCAACCCTTTTAGTCGCCTCGTACGACAAGCAGGGATACTGGGGGAGTATTCTTGAAACCCCCCTACCCCCAGGGGGTAATATTGAAATAAAATAATAAGATAATAATAAATAAGATAATTAATAAAGGGAATGATTAATAGGATAAATAAATTGAGGAAATGTGATAAGGTAATGAGGGGAGAGTTCATGTGAGTTGTATTATTATTATTATTATTATTATTATTATTATTATTATTATTATTATTATTACTACTATTACTACTACTGTTATTATTATTATTATTATTATTTATTATTATACATAACTACACAGCACATAGGCATCATTACATACATACACATATACATACAAATACATACACATCCATCCATACATACATACATGTATACTTAGACATACATACATACACATACATACATACATATAATTTTTGTGTGTATATTGGAAATTAATATTATTTTTCTCTTGCAGGTAACAGGCCGGAAGTGACACGTCTTTGATTATGTAAGTAGAGAGAGAGAGAGAGAGAGAGAGAGAGAGAGAGAGAGTTTGACCTGGGTTCAAGCCCCGGGGGAGTCAGCATCTAAGAGTTAATCACTTTGACTTCAGGCAGAATTAGTCTGATACGTAACCTGTAGCCTGGGGATTTACGTAACGCCGGTCTGTTTGCGATTTATTTTGTCTTATACCTTGACAGTTTCTAATGTTACGGAAATTGTATGAGAGAGAGAGAGAGAGAGAGAGAGAGGATTGCAGGATAGGAGGTCATCAACTTCACACACACACACACACACACACACACACACACACACACACACACACACACACACACACACAGTTTTTTCTCCTCTTCACTTTCTTCTCTCTCCTCCTCCTCCTCCTCCTCCTCTCCTTTCCTCCCCTGATTGGAGGAAAGGGAGGAAAGGGTGGAGGGAAGGTAGGTAATTCCAATAACATGTCATACACACCAATCACGTAATGGCCAAGGGAGCTGACCTGAACACCCCTTCCATAGCGACTTATTCTGTACATTGAAGCCGAATTTAAGGGTTCATATGAGGCTTTTTATCCTCTCTCCCTTAAGACTTTTTCATTTGCGATTTATTTTAGAATTTATGGCCATATTTTAAGGTGCATTGAAGAGGTTAAGTATTTCCTATTTCTCTCTCTCTCTCTCTCTCCGTGTTCTAAATGATGGTAGAGTAACACTGGTTCGTAAGCGATTTAGTTCACACGTAAATACATATACAGAAGCACACACTTGTATAGGTATATATATTGAGGGAGAGAGAGAGAGAGAGAGAGAGAGAGAGAGAGAGAGAGAGAGAGAGAGAGAGAGAGAGCATTTCACCCCTGCCTCAAATCCTACTCCCACCATCTAGATCCTGTACAAGCTTTCTCTCTCTCTCTCTCTCTCTCTCTCTCTCATTTCTGTACTTCCCCTCATCCCAGCCCCTCCGCATGTTCTCTTTCTCCTCCCCCCTCCTGCTGTCTCCTTCCTCTCCCCTTTCTTTCCCTCCCTCCCCTTCCCTCCCCCTCCTACCTTTCCTCCCTCCCTCCCCCTCCTACTTTTCCTCCCTCCCCTCCCCTCCCACTTTTCCTCCCCTTCTCCTCCCCTTAATCCTCCCCACTCAATTCTCGGATTAGGACTTAGGAACTGCCCTCTCTCTCTCTCTCTCTCTCTCTCTCTCTCTCTCTCTCTCTCTCTCTCTCTCTCTCTCTCCAGGTGAGTACCCAGGAAACCAATTGTCCGTTTATAACGCTGGGTGGTAACCATATCACCAAATAACGGGATGACGGAACCTACTAGTGTGCCCTTGTTGAATGAGTGGAGATGCAAATGCGGCGTCCATCCAGGAGCCAACCGTCCGAAAGCAACAACAACAAGAGCTATTCCAGGATACGCAATTTCGGTTCATCCACCGCATTCGGCAAAAAACAAACAAAGCGATGGTTGGTATGGCCGAATCGTGCCTAATGGGCCGGATCTGATGCTACAGTCGGAGAGAGAGAGAGAGAGAGAGAGAGAGAGAGAGAGAGAGAGAGAGAGAGAGATTGGTTCAGTAGGTAAGTAGGTAGGTAGGTAGGTAGGTAGAGAGAGAGAGGGAGAGTACGTCGGTGATGAAGAGCTCCTCACCAACATTGCTCGTTTCTAGGCAACTCCACCTTTGTCCTGAGAGAGAGAGAGAGAGAGAGAGAGAGAGAGAGAGAGAGAGAGAGAGAGAGAGAGACGCCTTCACGTGGTGGCACTGATAAAACCGATCGGATCCACTGCCTGGCTATACACACTTCCCTCAACTCCCTCCCTCTCCCACGAAAGGACGATGGTGGACTGCTGGAGGAGGGCAACCTGATCTCTCTCTCTCTCTCTCTCACGTTATAGATTTACCTGGGCTGTATCACCTGGATTTTACCTCATTTACACCTCTCTCTCTCTCTCTCTCTCTCTCTCTCTCTCTCTCTCTCTCTCTCTCTCTCTCTCTCACACACCTGTTCTCTGGTATTGAACCATGTGCACGCCAGATGACAATTGACGTACGTGTGTGCGTTATCTCATTAGGGAGATATGTAGGGCTTTGCTACGTGTACATGTGTGTATCTTTAAGGTTTACGTCTGTTTTTTAGAACATACATGGATATTCGGTGTACATATGTGCGTTTTTAACTTGCGGGTGCCGTAGGCGTGCATATGTCTGATTTTTAAGGTGTACATGAATTTATATATCTTTTTTTTATCAGGATTCGTACATGTGTCTGTATTTCTGTGTACGTGGATCTAATGTACGTACATGTGTATTTTGTAAGGTACATATAGTCTTCTTTTATATGTTCATGTGTCTGTTTTCAAGGTACACATGGATATTCTCTGACTTACATGTGTGTTTTTTCAAAGCTTACCATACATGGCCCTTCCAGACGTACATATGTGTGTTTTTAAAGGTTTACATGTATGTTTTTTGTGTACATAGATCGATTACGCGTACACATGTCAAGTTATCGAAGTACACATGACTACTTTTGACGTACATGTGTCTGTTTATGGGGGTAGGTTTGTGTAGGACTTTTAGGTATACATGTGTGTTTTTTGAAAGGTATACATAAATATTCTCTCTCTCTCTCTCTCTCTCTCTCTCTCTTTCTCTTTCTCTCTCTCTCTCTCTCTCTCTCTCTGTCTCTCTCTCGAG
>NC_137039.1:4002636-4005136 GCF_032717465.1 Coenobita brevimanus
GGAGACCAAGGGAATTGCCTGAGAACCACAGCAAGAATCCCTGCCAGCATCAGGTACACAGCCCTGTGCAGGCTGGTGCTCATGTGTGAACGACTGAATGCCGTCTCCGCCACCTTCCAGGATATATATTAACAGAGCGCCCTTCGTCACGCCGGCCAGACTAAGTTTCACCCGCACCACAAAAAGGACCGTAAGGAAGGTCGGGCCTACATTCGGGCTACTCCACGCCGTCGCGACAACGGCGACCGTCTGGTGCTTCGTGGCCCTGTCCTGCCGCAGCTGCTACTGCTGTGGCAGCTGCGGCGGCGTGGGCACAACAGCATGTTGACAGGCGACCGACATCCTCCTCCCTTCGTGGAGAATGTCTCTTTACGAAGGACGAGAGGACCAGCGGCCGAAAAAGAGTAGCGTTTCCTGCACGGCTCGTAGGACGATGAGAACCAGTGCTCTCTCTCATATAGCCCCACGCTACCCGACTCACTGTCCACTGGTGTTGGCTGGCTGATGCTCAACGCCCACTTTTCGCCGGGGGATGGTAGTGCGTGCAGGCGTGCGTACCTGTGATTTGTTTGCATTGATGTTGGCGGCCAGGTCAGCCCCACACTACACTGCAGTCAGCGTACCCGCGTTTACCAATCCTCGGCACCAGCTGTAGCGCCGCCGCCCCAACCAAGTCTCTTAGGTGTGATGATACGCTCGGGGACGCGGGTGACCACCACCTCAGGCAGATGGATAGACAGTCCATGGGCATCATCCACATGAGGCATACTGGACACGCCTCACGAGCGGCAGCGGTAGGCGGCACACTTTCATGCCGCGCCACACACACACAGTCGTCTGACGTCCCGCCTTGGCGCTGGCCCACTTGTACTTGATTTGTTTGATGCGTGGATGTTGTAGTGTGTGTGTGTGTGTGTGTGTGTGTGTGTGTGTGTGTGTGTGTGTGTGTGTGTGTGCGCTGCGTGTTTGGTGTTGATCTGTTACCAGTTCCTCGCCACCCTCCTTCCTTGGGTAAAATGATGATGATGATGATGATGATGATCGTGGGGGTGATGGTGATAATGGTGATGGTAGTGGTGGTGATGGTAGTGGTGGTGATGGTGGTGGCCGTGGTAATGGTGTTGGTGGTGGTGGTGGTGATGGTGATGATGATACTGGAGATGATGATGATAAATTTTAGGCAGAAGGAAATTAAAGAAGTTTGCCAAGGTCACACACACACACACACACACACACACACACACACACACACACACACACACACACACACACACACACTGTTCAGTCTTTTGGGATTTCACCTCTTGGAAAAGCCAAATCTGCTCTGTGTGTGTGTGTGTGTGTGTGTGTGTGTGTGTGTGTGTGCGTGCAGTAAAAGCTGAAATGAATGGCAGTGTGTACCTTATGTATGTGTGTATGTATGTATGGGCTTATGTGTAACTGTATATGCATGTATGTGTACTGTGTGCGTATGTATGTGCGTGTGTTTGTATTTGTGTACCCGTCCAAACATAAGAGCAACAGTGAATGTACTTTTCAGTGTGTGTGTGTGTGTGTGTGTGTGTGTGTTCCTTCCCAGCAGAAGAATTTAATGAAGGTTTCTTACGGGCGACAGGGCATGTATGGTGGTAACCCTCTGTACACCTTTCCACACGCACATACACGTACATAGGTCTTTATAGTGCACATGTACACACGGGTATAGGAAACTCACACAAATACATGCATGCGCTGTTACACACACACACACACACACACACACACACACACACACACACACACACACACACACACGATTTTCACGGCTGACAGAACCTATATGGTGGCCGCCCCCTTCTTGTGTGCACCATACCACGCACACGAAAACGTACATGTCTGTATTATGCGCATACACAGGTACACGCACATAGATACCCTACCACACCTTCACATACATACATACATACGTACATACATATACATACATACACACACACATGTGAACATATACCAATACCACAGACATACACACATTCGCACACACATCTGAATATCTATCTATCTATCTATCTATATCTATCTATCTAGCTATGTGTCTATCAGGCTGTCCTCCCCCCCTTACTTACCCTCCCTTCCTTCCTCCCTACTCCCCCTCCTCCCCATTCCTCCCTTTCCCCTTCCCATTCCTCCCCCTTCCCCTCCTCATTCCTCCCTGCTTCCCTTCCTATACCTCCTCCCCTTCCTTTCCCCATTCCTCCCCTCCCTTCCCCATACCTCCCCCTCCTTACTCCCTCTCTCTCCCTCCCCCTCCATCTCTCCCTCCAGCATTTCCCGGGTAATATAATTTTTAATACAATTTTTATAGCGTTTGACCCGAAAAAATAATTCTCTCTTGCTTTTGAATATTTTTTTTTTCGAATATACGCAAAATTCCATCAATATTTTTTTCCATATACGAATTAATGGTTCTTTTATATATGGATTTTTAGGCAGGATAGTGTCTCTCTCGTCTGTCTGTCTG
>NC_137039.1:4022636-4037636 GCF_032717465.1 Coenobita brevimanus
ATGGCATGATGGAATAGAGTGGTATATGAGAGAGGGGGATGTAAGTTGGGGGAGGGCAGGGAAATGGCAGGGGACAGGGTGACATGGAGGCAGTTTGTTTGTGGCCACCCTTTACGGAATTAAGACGTCTGGCTATAGATAGGTGATAGACAGACAGATAGATAGATCGAAAGATAGACAGGTAGATAGATAGATAGATAGTTAATTACCAATTTCTCCCCTCCACAGGTATACAGATCTAGGCCTGCTATCCAAGTTCGGGATAGAGATCGAGGTGCTGCGTAATTTTCTGTGCCGCGTCTACCACTGTTACAACCAGGTCCCTTTTCACAACTTCCAACATGCCTTCTGTGTTACTCAGATGGTAAGTGGGTCCTATCCTTGTCGTAGATTTTTATTATTGTTATTGTTATTATTGTTATTAATTGTTATTGTTATTATTATTATTATTATTTCTTTTTTCCTCTTTACCATACCTCCTCTTGTCCTGTGATGATGATGATAATGATGATGATGATGGATATGATAGTGATGGTATTGATGATGATGGTGGTGGTTATGATGATGATGATGGTGGTGATATGATAATGATGATGATGATGATGTTAATGATGATGACAATGGTGATGATAATGATGATTTCTTGACAGATGTATGGTATGGTGTGGCGTTGTGGATTGCAGGAAAGACTAGGCGATTTAGATGTGTTAATTCTCCTTACATCCTGCATATGCCACGACCTTGACCATCCTGGATTTAACAACATCTACCAGGTAAGGGAAGCATTGTATTGTTTATTTATATTTGGCCTGGGTTTTAAAATACAGTATAGACAATGCACCTTAAGGGATATATAAAAAGAGGTGTGTAGTAGATAGATTCATAGATAGATTGTAGTGTTAAATATAGATAGATAGATGTACTGTTAGAAAAATAGATAGATAGACAGCCAAATAGATAGATAGATGGACAGATAGACAGACAGATAGATAGATAGATATGCAGATAGATTCACAGCACCACTTAATAGATTCATTTTGCCCACAGATCAGTACAAAGACAGGTTGGAAAATTATCATCATGTTGCAGTCACCATTTACAAGCAATAGATAGACAGATAGGTAGACAGACAGATAGATACACAGCACGACCTAATAGATTCCTTTTGCCCACAGATCAACGCAAAAACAGAATTAGCCCTGCGATACAATGACATATCACCGCTTGAAAACCATCACTGCTCCGTTGCATTCACTGTTTTGGAGCAACACGAATGCAACATATTCAGGTGGGTGTGTTGAGAGGATGGAGAATGAGAGACTGACTAGGAGAGTGAGTGAGATGGAGAGGAGGGAGGGAGATGGGGAGTGGGAGACCGAAGATGAGATGGAGGAATGACGTGGAGAAGTGTGTGTTTGAAAATATTGGGAGAAATATTTTGAGTTGGTCTGGCCATGTAGACAGGATGGAGAATGAGAGACTGACTAGGAGAGTGTATCTGAGTGAGGTGGAGGGGGGGAGAGGGAAGGGGAGACCACGGATGAGTATGCTAGTCCAAATTTTTAATAATTACAGATACTGCAAACCCTCTTATGGTAAGGACAACTCCCTTACCCCATTCCAGCTCACACAAAACCATTTTAATCCACAGAAACGTATCGGCCGAGGACTATAAGAAAATTCGTGAAGGGATGATCCGCTGCATCCTGGCGACGGACATGGCGCGGCACAATGAGATTCTGTCCGACTTTAAAGAGATCATTGAGGAGTTTGATTTCAAGAACCGGGCCCATGTTAACCTTGTACGTATAGACTGTAGTTGATTTTGACTTTTTTGCCCCCTCATGGTAGGTATAACTTGTCGTATCATTTGTCATATCATTTATAAAGCCAACAATGTACTTGTGTGTGTGTGGCCATTTGCCTTGGACGCTGCAACTGTGAGCAGGGCAAGAGGCAGGATGCCGGTGGGGAAGGCAGCAGGAGTGGCTGGGTTAACTGCTAAACTGTTGAAAGCCTCAGGAGATATAGGAGTGGGGTTAGTGGCTTTCTTGATAAATACGATTATGTGTAAGTATGTTGTCCCCAGAGTGTAATTGTAAATGTGTACAAGGGGAAGGGTGATGCCCTGGAAGGAGGAAATTATAGAGGCATGAAGCTTTTAGAGCAGATAATGAAGGTAATGGAGAAAGTTCTAGAAGGTATGATTAGAGAAAGAGTGAAAATTGATGAGATGCAGTTTGGGTTTATGCCAGGCAGAGGGACCACTGATGCCATATTCATTGTTCATCAGCTTCAGGAAAAATGTATAGGAAAGAAAAGGGATCTGTACTTTGTTTTTGTTGATATGGAGAAGGCCTTTGACAGAGTTCCTTGACAGATGGTGAAGTGGACAGTGAGAAAGCTTGGGATCGAGGAGTGGCTGGTTAGGGTGGTTATGGCTGTGTATGTGGGTGCTCGCACTCAGGTTAGGGTGAATGGAGATTTGAGTGATGAGTTTTCCGTGAATATTAGTGTGCATCAGGGGTCAGTTTTGATCCCCTTGTTTATTATGGTACTTGAAGCCCTCTAATGTTACTTCAGAAAGGGACTCCTGTAGATGTATGCTAATGATTTGGTGTTGACTGCAGAAAATGAAAGGGAGACAGAGGAATGATGTAGGAAGTGGAGAGATGGTATGGGGCACAAGGGCTTAAGAGTAAATGCAGATAAAACAAAGGTAATGGTATCTAGGGCTGGTGGCAGTACTGTCAAAGAAGAGGGAGGGTGGCCGTGTGCAATTTGCCACAAGGGCATGGGAAGTAATTCCATCTTGTGCAGTGTTTGTGATAAGTGGGTGCATAAGAGATGTAGTGGTATTAGAGGTATACTGCGAGATAATTCTGATTTCATGTGTACAATGTGTTGCAGAGAGAAGGTGGAGATTGTCAGGCATGAATGGATTGAGCTTGCTGGTGAGTCTCTTGAGTGTGTGGAAGAGGTTTGTTATTCAGGAGAAATGTTATATACTGGAGGTGGGGTGGCTAGAGTGAGGAGTGGTTGGAAGATCAGAGAGCTGTTGCCTCTCCTAACATTGAAAGGGCTCTCTCTCTGTTCTAAGGGATCTCTGTATGCTGAATGTGTTCATCCATCCATCCATCATCCAATCCTACGTTGCCCCGTGAGGGGCATGTGTTAGGAGTGTAATTCTGTATGGCAGACTTGAGTAGTAAAGGAAGAGGATAATCGCAGGCTCAAACATACAGAAATGACAATGATTAGGTGGATGTGCAGTGTGTCCCTTAGTGCGAGGCCTGGGGGACCTAGGTTTACGATGGAAGAGTTGAGAGGTAGGATGAGACTGGAGTGTATTGGTGTTGTGATGAGGAGAGGTAGATTGAGATGGTTTGGGCATGTGGAGAGGATGGGGGATGATAACTGGGTGCAGAAAGTGAGAAGTGTTAATGTTAGGGGTAGGGTTGCAAGAGGTAGACTGAAAAAGACCTGGGATGAGGTCACTGAGTGTGACCTGAGGGATAAGGGACTGAATAGGAAAGATGCCAGAGATCGAGCAGTGTGGAGAGCTGCCATCAGGTGACTGAGGCTGATGCATGCAAGCATGTTGGAATTTCAAAAACGAAAAGAAAAACGAAATGACCTTGGTCACCTATTGGCAGCAGCTCTCTATGCTGCTTGATCTCTGGCAGCCTCAAGTATTTCATTCCAGCTAGTGCAAAATGGTCTGAGAGTTAGTCATAGGAATAGTGGTAGGTAGGGGCAACTACTATCCACTCACCCAATGTAGTGCTGCCTAAAGGTGACACAGCACTAAGTGACAAGAAAAATGCTTGACTGTAAAGGGGTGATTATCATATATCATACAACCAAATGGAGCCCTGGTGGTTTAGTGGATTACGGTGCCCCATCCAGATGTGGCCCAATAGGGTTTACATGCAAGAGGCGAGTCTTAAGAGGCTAAGTAGGTGAATACTGGTACCACAGAGGCTCTTATGGTAAGGTGGTAGATGGATGGCACTGAGAGAGGGAGATGTAAGTTGGGGGGAGGGCAGTGAAATGGCAAGGGACAGGGCAACATGGAGGCGATTTATTTGTGGCCACCCCTTACTGGATTATGGCATCAGGGTATAGATAGATAGATAAATGGATTGATTGATTGATTATGTATGCTCAGGACAACTCTAGCATTTTATTTTAGCTAATCTCAGATATTTTATTACTCTAAGAGGGATTATAGAAGCCCGAGAGTGTTAATACTGGTTTTAATATCCTGCCCAGCTGTCCATGGTGCTGATCAAGGTAGCAGACATCAGCAATGAAGCGCGGCCGCTGGACATTGCCCAGCCCTGGCTGGAGTGTCTCATGCAGGTAATGGTTTGTAAGTTAATTCTTTTTCTTTGTAGGTGATGGCTTATGCAGGTAGTGTTCTGTTTATTCCTCTTTTTTTTTTTTTTTTTTCTACAAGGTGGAAGTGCCTATCATCCATTCACTCAATGTAATGCAGCCCTCAGGTGACTCTGCACTGAGTGACAAGCCAAATTATTTCCTGTTGTCCAAGGAACCTACTGTATCATATCATTTATAAAGGCTCCAACATGCATTCGTCAGCCTTGGTCACCTAATGGCAGCTCTCCATGCTGCTTGATCTCTGGCAGCCTCCCTCAGCATGCTTACATGCATTGGCCTTGGTCACCTCTTAGTGGCTATCCATGCTGCTCAATCTCTGGCAGCCTCCCTATTCAGTCTATTATCCCTGAGGCCACACTCTGAAACCTCATTCCATATGCTCGTACTAGATACTCTGTACTGTACTATGTTGTGTTGGTAATGAGATCTATATCAAAACCTCCATCTCATCCTTGGTCTCCCTCTCTCCCCTGCACCACTCTCACATACACTTTCTTTGTCATTCATTCCCCATTCACACCTCTTGGCCAGACCATCTCAAGATCCTTTTACTAAGTAAGAGACTAACTAGGAGAGTATGTGAGTGAGGTTGAGGGGGGGAAAGGAAGGGGGGACCGAGGATGAGATGGAGGGATGGAGTAGAGGGGTATAAGAGAGGGGGGAGTGTAAGTTGGGGGATGGAGACTAAGAGACTAACAAGGAGAGTGTATGTGAGTGAAGTGGAGGGGGGAAGAGGAAGGGGGAGACTGAGGATGAGATGGTGGGTTGGAGTAGAGGGGTATATGAGAGGGGGGAGTGTAAGTTTGGGGGAGGGCAGTAAAGTGGAAGAGGACAGGGCAACATGGAAGCAATTTTTTGTGGCGACCCCTTACAGGCTTAAGGCGTCTGGCTATAGATAGATAGATAGATAGATAAACAGAAACTTGTAATAGCTTCTAGAAACATTGATACTTATATTGCCATTCTTTCAACAGGAATTCTTCAACCAAAGCGACCTCGAGAAGTTGGAAGGGCTGCCTGTCTCTCCGTTTATGGATAGGGACAAAGTAACAAAACCATCATCTCAGTGCTCCTTCATTGGTTTTGTGCTCCTGCCTCTCTTTGAAGCACTAGGGAAGGTTCTGCCGGAGCTTGAGGTGAGGTAGACAGATTGATAGATAGATAGAGTGTGAGAGAGAGAGAGATAGACAGAGAGAGACCTAAGAGAGAGAGAGAGAGAGAGAGAGAGAGAATATACAGACATTCATTTCAGTGCTCCTTCATCAGTTTTGTGCTCCTGCCTCTCTTTGAAGCACTAGGGAAGGTTCTGCCGGAGCTTGAGGTGAGGTAAACAGATTGATAGATAGATAGAGTGTGAGAGAGAGAGAGAGATAGACAGAGAGAGACCTAAGAGAGAGAGAGAGAGAGAGAGAGAGAGAGAGAGAGAGAGAATATACAGACATTCATTTCAGTGCTCCTTCATCAGTTTTGTGCTCCTGCCTCTCTTTGAAGCACTAGGGAAGGTTCTGCTGGAGCTTGAGGTGAGGTAGACAGATTGGTAGATAGATTGAGAGAGAGAAGGATAGATAGAATGACAGAGAGAGGTGTAAGAGGGAGTTAAATATGCAAACATTCATTTCAGTGTGTCTTCATTGGTTTTGAAGCATTTTAGGAAGGCTAGTGAGAGAGAGAGAGAGAGAAAGAGAGAGAGAGAGATTTTCTTTCTGTAGTTCTTATGATGTTGTTGATGATGATGATGATGATGGTTCTATTCCAGTCTTTTCTGTTTTAATCTATTGTCGTTTATTATTATTATTCTTATTATTATTATTATCACTGTCTTATTATTTTTCAGGAACTAATCATCCAGCCAGTAAAATTTGCCCTCGACCATTATCGTAAATTAAACGAGGCCTCGAAAAAAGCCTCCGAGGAGAGCGAGCCTACCCCTGTGCTTGAGGCTGAGGTGGAGGAGGTGGTGGAGGAGGTGGTAGAGCGCCCCATCAGTCGCCTTTCACAGGACACGTGCAAGAAGGCGGTGCAGAAGACGGAGAGTTCATATAGGTAACATTGAGTATTTTTTCATCTGATACATTCATTTTCAACTGGACAGATCTGATAAATGCAGTACTGAGTCATGGGTGTGTAAGTCAATAAGGCTTTAAGGGGAATAATAATAATAATAATAATAATAATAAAAATAATCCATCCATCCATCCATCATCCAATCCTACAGTGCCCCTTGAGGTGCGTAGGAGCCTGCGGCTAGGCAGTTGGTCTCGACATTTAAGATGAGAGTGAAATAATAATAATAATAATAATAATAATAATAATAAAAATAGTAGTCTTTAACTTGATGATGATGATGATGATGACATTGATTATTGATGATGATGATGACGATGACAGTGATTATTGATGATGATGGTGATAATCTATTTCTATTCACAGCATTGGAAGCCGTGCCTCTTCTCGGACATCCATGATCCGATCTTTGACCATCGATTGCACAGATATGGAGATGGACGATGTGGATGTGACGGAGACGGAGGTGGATGTGAGCGAGAGGACTTCCAGGTGAGTGGAGTGTGGTAGTTTATCTGAAATGTGAACCCAGTGGACTGCAGGCTGAAGTTGTCCCCCTCCTGCAGTTCATCATCCTCCTGTCAGGCCTAGGGAGGAGGTTGAGGGTTGTTTGTATAACCTGGCAGCAGTAATGGTAGTACAGTAGTAGTGGTAGTGGTGGTGGTGGTGGTGGTGGTGGTGGTAGTAGTAGTAGTAGTGGTGGTGGTGGTGGTGGTGGTGGTATTAGTAGTAGTAGTGGTGGTGGAAGTGGTAGTGGTGGTGGTGATAGTACTAATAGTAGTAGTAGTAGTAGTAGCACTAGTAGCTGTAATAGTAGTAGCAGCAGCAGCAGATGATGATAGTGATGGTGATAATGACTATGACAAGTAGCAGTAGCAATGTCTTCATCTGTAATACAAACATAGCAGCCTAGCCAGTGGTGAAATACCGTATACGTGTCTTCCCTGAGTTTTTCCTAAATCCACCACTTCGCAGGTTCAAGATTGCAACGGATGGCTATAAGTCACCTTCAAGGAGAAATTCCTCTGAGCGTCGTAGCAGTGTGGGTGGCTACAGGTCCCCTTTAAGGAGAAATTCTTCGGAGCGGCGGACCGTCTCCCCAAAATCACTCGAAGACAGGCTCCTTCCCCATGCTGAGGCCCAGGAAAGCGAGGCACTGAGGGAGAAGTGCGAGAAGGAGGTGGAGAAAGAATCGGAAAAGGAGACATCGCTGTTCTCCAGACTGAGGATCTTCTCTGAGCGTCTGTCGTCCAGCGATCGTGAGAAGAGTGTGAACGGGTCGGCCCCCATGGGTAAGGGCAGTACAAGGTTTAAGCAGGGAGGGGGCGGGGGCGGCTTACAGGGGGTGCTGAAACGAACTAGGAGTAAATCGGAACCGACAAAGTTCCGAACGCACCGCACATTTCATATATCCCGGCCAAGAATTAGCTTTGGCATGAACCTGCAGAAACAGAAGAGTGATGAAAATATAATAAATGAGTGTGGGAAGGAAACAGAGAAAGTGAAACAAAAGAGTAGTGAGAATATAATAAACGACTGTGACAGGGAAACAGAGAAGAAGTGCAAGGAGGCAAGGACCTCGGACGAGCGCCTCTCGGCCTTGGAAATCAAAACCTCTACCTCTTGTGAACTCATAGAACCAAAGAAGAAACTCAGTAGTGTGCTGACAGACGCTCAACCCTCTCCCACGCTCTCGGAGAAGTGCTCTATGCCGGCCTCGAACTCTGTCCTCCAACACAAAAGCTACAGCCTCTCCCTCGATCGACTGCCGAATAAAAACGGGAAACGGAAAGCGGGGGTGACCGAACCGCAGACCCCGGAAAACACCCCGGGGAGCTCCGAGGATAATCTTGGGGTGCCTAATAAAAATGGCCGCTCTCGGAAAATGGGGCAAACGCAGATGCTGGAAAACACGCCCGGTAGCTCCGAGGATGACCTGCTATCGGATCACAGAACGCAGTCCGACGGTTCCGCCAGGCAGCTGCAGAGTCCACCGGTGCTAAACCAAGTCCGCAGTGCGGGGTTCAGGCCATTCGAAAAGTTCCCCCTGACCTGCCACGACTCCCCGAAAAATACGAAGAAAAAGCCGGAATCAGCACGAACTTTGCTCCTCAAATCGTTCTCGTTCCGTAAAAAGTCTCCCACGAAGGATGAGACACTGGTGCTGAGGGAGCCAACGTCACACAGTCAGGGGGAGGAGAGGTTATGACAGACGGGCTCCTGTTTCTGCATTTAATAGTCGTTTAATGCTCTCAGGCCCCCATGACTCACACTCAGAGGAAGTACTAGAGTTGTTCCGATGATGAAGGGGTTAATGGTACCAATATTAACACTCAGGCTCCTGCGACTCAGTGCTTCAGGAACCAACTTCACACAGGCCGAGGGAGGAGGGACTATGATAAAGAAGTTTGTGTTTCTGTGTTTAATAGTCAGTGTACGCTCTCAGGCTCCCATGACCCTCTCTCAGATGAAGTACTAGAGTTGTGCTGCCCATGAGAAGGTTAATAATGCCAATTTTAACACTCATAGGCTTTTAGTACTCACTCACAGGTTTGTATGACTCTTTCAGATGACAAAAATAATCGACGTTAAGTGGAATAGAGAACTAGAGTTTCCCCAACCATGAGATAGTTATTTGGTACTGGTATTAACTCTCAGGCTCTTGTAACTCACAGCTGATATCAACTGGCATTTGCTGGAATAGGGGAGAGGGAGGGGAAGACCAAGAATGAGATGGAGGGATGGATGAGAGGTATATGAGAGGGGGGTGTAAAGTGGGGAGGATGGAGAGTGAGAGACGAACAAGGATAGTATGTAAGTGAAGTGGAGGTGGGAAGAGGGAGAGGGAGAGGGAGACCGAAGGTGTGATGAAGGGATGGAGTAATGTATATGAGAGAGGGGGGTGTAAGTTGGGGGAAGGCAACGAAATGGCAGGGGACAGGGTAACATGGAGGCAATTTGGCTGTGGCCACCCCATACGGGCATAAGGTGACTGGCTATAGATGGATAGATAGATAGATTTTCTTTTTAATTCTTGACATCTACAGACATTTCTTTTCAGCTCAGGGGAGACTTTTCAGAATAGAGAAGTTAGATCCAGCCTTGATGTTTTTGAAGAGAGAACCTGTATTTTTTACACAGGAATGGTGTAGTGGTATGCTGCCTGGCTCTCACCTGAGAGTCCTGGGTTCGATTCTTGATGTTTTTGTTGTGGCCACAGATTCATTTCAGTTTGAACCCAGTGGACTGCGGGCTTAAGCAGCACCTTGCTCCTACAGTCCACCATCCATCTTTCATTGGACTGGAAGTGCAATAGATGCCCGATTTAATGAACTAAGTCAGCCAAACCTGTTTCCGCTAAGTTGAGTTCCATAACCAAGGCCCAATATGAAGGAAAATTTTCCAGTATTTTGAGATGCTTTCTGCTAAATCCTTGAAGGCATCCCAAAGTTAGTTAACTCTCAGTGCTAAATACAGCAGTCGGAACCCATAATTAATTCCCCCAGAAATGCATTATTGTGTACGGAATCTCCTTAATGGAATTATACTCATTTTATTGGAAGTCTTCCCATAATTAGGGCAAAAAATATCAGAAAAAAATAATTCCTTTATCTCGTACTTCCGCTCAATCGATGTTCGTTAAGTCGAGCATTGACTATAGTTGGAGAGATTGATTGAGATAGTTTGGCCATGTGAAGAGGATGGAGGATGACAGTTGGGTGTGGAAAATGAGAAGTGTGAATGTCGGGGGTAGGGTTGTGAGAGGCAGGTTGAAAAAGACCTGGGATGAGGTGATAGAGTGTGACCTCAGGGATAAGGCACTGAATAGGGAGGGGAGGAGAGGGAAGAGGAGAGAGGGGAGGGTAGAAAGAGAGGAGGGAGAGAAAAGAGGAGAGAAAGGAACAGGAATGAAAGAAGAGTAAAGAACATAGTGAAGGTGCATCTAACTTCCTGATTTTGGAAAGTTTCTGGTAAGCTGAATAAAATTGCCTGAAGCTGAGAATAAATTAAAAAATATACAATTGAAAATGAGAATAAATTTAAATAATACATGATCGGATTGAATTTATTTGTGTAGGAAATAATGTAATTTGAGTGGTGAAAATTTGGGGATGGGAAGAAAGAAGATATATGATGATGATGATGATGATGATGACAATGATGATGATAATGAATGATGGCAATGATGATGATGAATGATGGCCATGATGAGGATGAGGAAGTGGATGACAATGACGACGACAGTGATGATGATGATGATAATAATGATAATGGTGGTGATGAATGATGGCAGTGATGAGGATGAGGATGAGGATGACAGTGATGATGATGATGATAATGAGAACTGAGAAGGAAATGAGAGAGTACTGGAGTGATAGGAAATTGAAGATGACAGAAGAAGAAGGAAAGATGTCAGAAGCATCATGAAGAAATGAAAAAAAAGAAATGAGAAAATGGAATGGAAGTTGAGGTGATAAATTTTGGTTTGAGAGATGAACTGAATGAGTTGATAAAAGAAATATCATAAGGATGCAAATGGAAATGGAGAAAGTATTTGAGTTTGAGGTGATGGAAATGAAGAAGGTGATGCAGAGGAGGAGAAAATGGTAGTGAGAAAGAAGTGGAAATGAGTAGTTTGAGTAATGATGTCAGGGTAACCAAAGAAATGCCTCTAGGGGTGAAATGAGAATTGAGAAGGCACAGAAAATGTGTTTGAGTGATAGGGAAGTGAGGAGGGAAGTGATTAAATGGTTGAAAAAGGAATCTCTGAAGGACTAAAGTGGGAAATGAAAATGGGAGAAATGGAGTTCCCCCGAGCTAAGCCCTGTATTGGACTATATAGCCCCGCTAGGGTTACAGGAGGGAGCTACCCCTCCCGGCACGGCAGTCCGGGCGAGGCTCGAACTTGCAATCCCCCGATCACAAGTCCAGCGCGCTACCACTGTGCTACCGCGCCCCCCCAAAGTGGGAAATGAGGAAGAAATGGGGTGTGAATGATGAGGAAGTGAGGAAGATGATGTAGAAGAGAGGAAAATATGAGGACATGAAATAAGTGTGGTGATGATGATGATGATATGTAAGGTGGGAAAAAAAAGATGTTGATGATGATGATAGTTGTAGTGGTGATGTTGATGATGATGCTAGTGATGATAGTGATTTTATGCTTATCAGTCTTTAAAAGCTGGTGATAATCAGTGAGAGAGAGAGAGAGAGAGGGAGAGAGAGAGAGAAATTACTACGTATTGCCAAAACCAAATCGACCTTTTAGGTCTTCCACATTGGATTATTTCTCTTAAGATTTTTTGTGCCATTGGATTGAAAGAATTTAAATGATAAGGAACTGGAATATTTTTGTGCCAATTTTAAACATTATTCTTGTGGACTTACGATTGGCGACCAAATAGGGAGGCTGCCAGGGATCGAGCAGTGTGAAAAGCCGCCATTAGGTGACCAAGGCCAATGCATGCAAGCACATTGGTCTTTATGAATGATACAAACTTAGGAGGTTCTTGTTGGCATACTTGTCAGAGCAGCCATATTGGATTGATGGTTTTGCATAGGTTTCAATCCCCAAGAGGTGAATGGAGGTTTTTCAGTACAATTGAAGAGTTGACAGGAAGGATGGGACTGGAGTGTATTGGTGCTGTGCGGAGGAGGTGTACACTGAGATGGTTTGTTATGAGGAGGGATAGATTGAAGTAGTTTGGGAGGAATGATGGGACTGGAGTGTATTGGTGCTGTGATGCAGAGGGGTAGACTAAGCTGGTGTGGGCATGGAGAGGATGGAGGATCACAGTTGGGTGCGGAAGGTGAGAAGTGTTAATGTTGGGGATAGGGTTGTGAGACAGGCTGAAAAAGACCTGGGATGAGGTCATAGAGTGTGACATCAGGGATAAGGGACTGAACAGGGAGACTGCTAGAGATGAGTAGCATGGAGAGCCGCCATTAGGTGACAAAGGCCAACGCACACAAGCACATTGAAGTGTTTATAAATGATACGAAATTATAAACGACATGACAATGGTAGCGTAATCTCAGGACCCAGTGCTGTAGAGTGAGGGATATTGTGGTCAGTTTTTTTTCCTTCTCTTACTTTTTTGTTCTTTTCTTTTTTTTCTCACTTCCATATTCCCTATCACTGCCCTACAAATGCCTACAACCGACCTTCTTCTTTTTTGTCTCTCTTCCTTCCTCTCTCTCTCTCTTTCTTTTTTATTTTTCACTTCCATATTCCTTGTCACTGCCTTACATCTGTCTACAACTGTCCTTTTACTTTCTTTCTCTCTCTCTCTCTCTCTCTCTCTCTCTCTCACATTCATATTTCTTGTCACTGTCCTACAAATGCCAACAGCTGCCCTCTTTTTTTCTTGTCTTTTTTTCTTTCTCTCTCTCTTTCTCTCATTTTTTTTTACTTGTGTATTTCTTGTCACTGCACTGCATCTGCCTAGAAATGTCCTTTTTCTTCCATGTCTTTCTCTCTTTCTTCCTTTTTTTTTTTCACTTCCATATTTCTTGTCATGCCCTACATCTGCCTACAACTGTCTTTTTTCTTTCTTTCTTTTTCTTTCTTGTATTTCTTTCCTTCTTCCTTCTTCTCTTTCTCCTCACTGCCTTACAAACTCCTACAACTGTCCTTTTTCTTCTCTTTCTTTCTTTTTTTTCCTAAGTCCATCAGAATACACATTACAATCAGTCACAATCAGGGTTACAATGGAGAGGATAGTAGGTGTGGTGCTGGCGTGGGGTGCCTTCATGGGGTGGCACCATGTAACCAGGTGACTCCACTGCCCGGCCATACAAACGCCCCTCAGCTCCCTCCCTATCCCACGAAAGGACAATGGTGGACTACAGTGGAAAGGCAGCCTGCAGTCCACTGGGTTTATGTTCAGATGAGACCAGAGTGAGAGTACAGTTACACCCAGACAGTACAGTTACACCCATCTCAGGACAATTTTAAGGGGAACTGTGGATGAGATGGATGGAGGGGGAGACTGAGGATGAGATGGAGTAGAGATGTACATGAGGGAGGGGGATGTAGAGGGAGAGACTAAATGAGTGTATGTGAGTGAAATGGAGACAGAGGATGGGATGGAGGGAAGGAGTAGATAGGTATATGAGAGAGGAGGGTGTAAGTTGGGGGGAGGGCAATGTTTGTGGGCGGGGACAGGGCGACATGGAGGCAATTTGTTTGTGGCCATCCCTTACAGGATTAAGGTGTCTGGCTATAGATAGATAGATAAGTAGATAGTTTTGGAATGTAAAAGTTGTGCTGAAGGGTAGAATGATGCCACCAGGGGAAGTAGACTGATCATCCACTCTTATTTCTACCATATGACATTAGCACAGCCTCGGAACCCTGCATCTGGATAGGGTAAAGCAGGTTGGGCTATAACTGTATTTTTTATATGTGCCAAACTCTCATAACTACCTACTAAATAATTTATCAGTTATTTTTCCAACATTTGAATACCTACCGCTTGTATAAAGAAATAAAACTCGTACTGATATATATATAGTTCTTATAAAAAAAATTGTACAGTGATATATAAGGTGTCTTTTGGAAAATTTTGAGGAGGAGGTGACCAGGGGTAAATTTGAGTGAAAAATGCTATATCATATGGGTCTGATTTTGAGTCATTTTGGAGATGGAATTACTTATATTCTTATGGGGGAAAATGCTCATCCTCAGAATAATGTTATCGTAATTATTAAATGCAATTACTAATATCCTTATGAGGGAAAATGGTCAGAATTAATCCCATAAGGCCTTCAATAACTAGGCCTGAAGTGGCTGAGAATTGGACCCATGTTAATATAGCATTTTCCAGTCAAAGTTTAGCCCTAGAAAAAAAACCCGCTAACGTTTCTCAAAAAATCCAAGCGACACCTTCCATTCGTATATAAAAAAGATAACATGATAAACTGCTATATCGTTCTTATAAAAATAAATAGATAAAAATAGATATATATTTATTAGTAGATATGGTGTAGTGGAGGAGTGTACGAAATATATTGAAATTAATGTTAGTTTAGAGGAAAATAATTTAAATGTTTGTATGTGTTAGTATGTTAAAAATGAATGACATGTTTTCCAGTCTGTTTAAAAATGGGTGACTTATTTTCCAGTTTATTTTTTTTATCTCCTTGTGATTTTATTCAGCTTAATGGAGGCTTTTGAACCAGAGGATGCCTTCACGTGGTGGCACTGATGTCACTGGTTGGTGGAGCTGCCTGGCTATTATACGAACATCCCTTAGCTTCCTCTATTATACGAACATCCCTTAGCTTCCTCCCTATCCCATGAAAGGATGATGGTGCCCCCAGTGAGGTGGTGCCCATACACACTGTATTTGTTGTAATGTACCTGTAGGATGGCCCCACAGTAGTTGCTTACCTGTGATTGATGAGTCTGCTCAGCCAAACAGATCAGGGTTAAGCAACATCAACAACAACAACAACTACTACCGCTACTACTACTACTACTACTACTACTATTACTACTACTACTACTACTACTACTACTACTATTAC
>NC_137039.1:4042636-4087636 GCF_032717465.1 Coenobita brevimanus
TTTTAACGTGACAGCGTTTGGATTGGCCCTAGCAGATAGGTATATGTGAAGCTACAGAATGTGGTGAAAGTCCCCCCCACCCCACCTGCTGGAGCCAGAATTTCGAGGGCTTGAGTGATGAGTGAATGGAAATGTGGCCCATTGAAATGGGCAAACTTTGGCTGTCTGGATGTTGCTACTCCTCACCCTGCCCTGGGGTGAGAAAGGAGGTCCGGATGATGAATGATGATGATGATGTGCTGTTCGAGATGACTGGTTTAAGAGTGTGATTGTAAATGTGTATAAGGGAAAGGTGATGCCCTGGAAAGAGGAAATAATGGAGGCATAAAGACTTTGGATCAGATAATGAAGTGAATGGAGAGAGTCCCGGAAAATGTAACGGAAAGAGTGAATACTGATGATATGTACTGTAGTTTGGGTTTATGCCAGGCAAAGGGGACCACTGATGCCATATTCATCATTCGACAGCTTAAGGAAAAATACATAGGATTTAAGAGGGAGTTGAATTTTGGTTTTTATTTGGAGAAGGCCTTTGACAGATCCCCCTGGGAGATGGTGAAGTGGGCAGTGGGAAAGGTAGAGATCAAGGACTGGCTGGTTAGAGTGGTTATGGCAATGCATATGTGATAGTGAACGGGATTTGTGTGGTGAGCTTCCAGTGAATGTTGGCATGCATGAGGAAGGGTGTGTAAAACGAATTCTTTTTAGGGGACACAAGAGAGAATTTCAACCAATCGGGAGGAAAAAGACGCGGCAGGAGATGGAAATATGGTCAGACATTGTGTGATGTCGATACCGAGGATTAAAAACCACAGTCCTGTAGAATATGCCAACCAGGGGCGTATGTATCGTTTTGTGTGTGTGTGTGTTTTTTTTAATGCAAAGAATGGCAGAGTTTGAAGGATTTTTACAGTCCAGTAGTAATGTACGGTGTAATAAGGAAAATAAATCTCTAAGGAGGAGCTGCTAGGGAGTTGTAGAATGAGTTTATATCTGTAATTTTTATCAGAGTGTTCCATTAAGCTGTATGTATTGCTTATCAGACTTAACATGGCTGAGATCTTATATTTGCTGCTTATTTCTCATATCGTTATTACAGGCAGAAGATGACGATAACACGGCTCTGCATATCTTCAACAGCACTTTTTCGTGACTAGCATCATATTCTAATGTCAGGCTCTTGTTACAGCTCAGCATTCAAGATGGAGAGATGGCAATTTTAGGCCAAGTTAAAGTGAAGTTCTATATCCATTCCATAGCACCTGTTCGTGACTATACAGGTCTTCCTCTAACACGGGCCAGATTCCTTCCTTGTGTAGGTCATTTTACTCATTTCACGTAGCCCAGTGCCAGGAAATGACAATGGTATGGCTCTACATCCTTTACATAGCACTCCTTCGTGACTAGCATCATGTTTTGGTGTTCATCTATTGTTACAACTCAGCATTCAAGATGGAGAGATGGTAATTTTAGGTCCATTTAGGGAAAAGAGAGTATTGTTCTATATTCTAGTGTTAATGTATCCTTACAGCTCAGCATTTAAGGTGAGGAGATGGCAATATTAGGCAAAGTGAAAGTGAATAGAGTATGGTAAACATCTAAGTATAATTTCTGACTTTGTTTGCTACGGTCCCTGATGCTTCCTCTACGACGGTTTTCTCTTATGCACTCAGCCTCCTAAGACCCAATCCCAGCTGAATAAAATCGTCTGGAGTCTAATAAAAGAAAAGTACTAGAGTTGTCACGATCATTGGAGGGTTAATATTTACAGCATGAACGCTCTCAGACATTTATAAATAGCTCACAGGTGCATATTAGCCTCTTGTATTAGCTAGAATAAAATACTAGAGTTACCCTGAAGATGAGAGGGCCTCCGTGCCCTCTAGTGGATGTAAAAGTAGCTGGGTAAAGTTTCACACAAGTTTCTGGGCTGAACAAGCATGGCATTCCATTGGTCAGTCAGTGGTACTCGGACGATAAGAGGGTGAGGCTGCGTCGGCTCCGTCTCCTGCTGTAAGTGTTAAATTTTACTGTTTTGGGGTTAAATTTCGCTGTTTTTGCCATTAAGATGATTCAGATAGGACACAGAGGTATCTTGCTGCCAACCAGGAAGTGTCATAGGTCAAATAGATTCAACAGATGAGGGCAATAGACGTCGTTTTGCTGGTTAGGGGGTAGTGATGGTGTGTAGGCTTCTCCTCTTGCTGCAAGTGTTGGGTTTTGCTGTTTTTGGCCATTAAGGTGACTAAATTAGGACACGGGGATATCTTACGGTCAGCCAGGAAGCGTTGTAGGCCAAAGAAATTGTAGAAAATAAGGGAAATGGATGTAATTTTAATAGTCGTGTATCGTCACCTATATCTATAGCCCTAATTGTCTAGATATCTATAGTCAGACGCCTTAAACCCGTAAGGGGTGGCCACAAACAAATCGCCTCCATGTCGCCCTATACACTGCCATTTCGCTGCCCTCCCCCAACGTACACCCGCCTGTCTCGTATACCTCTCTACTCCATCCCTCCATCCCATCCCCTTCACTATACTCATTTTACTCTAACTTGGCCTAAATTGCAATCTCTTTATCTCGAATCCTGAGTTGTAACAATAGAATATTATGCTAGTCACGAAAAAGTGCTGTTTCAAAGACGCTACTGAGACACGTGAAAAGCTGCAAATGGACGAAAATTTGGGCCAAGTTAAGGTGAAAGGAGTAGAGTACAGAATCCTCCTTGATAACATAAAAGTTTCCGGATTAAAATGAACTAGAAAAAATTATCATCATCATCATCATCGTCATCATCATCTATCTACTGCTACTATCTACTGCCAGACACCTCAGTCATCATCATCATCATCATCATCATCATCATCACCATCATCATCATCACCACCATCATCATCATCAATCTACTGCTACTATCTACTGCCAGACACCTCAGTCATCATCATCATCATCATCATCATCATCATCATCATCATCATCATCATCATCATCAATCTACTGCTACTATCTACTGCCAGACACCTCAGTCATCATCATCATCATCATCATCATCATCATCATCATCATCATCATCATCAATCTACGGTTACTATCTACTGCCAGACACCTCAGTCATCATCATCATCATCATCATCAATCTACTGCTACTATCTACTGCCAGACACCTCAGTCATCATCATCATCATCATCATCATCATCATTAAATTTTTGCATACCTTCACTCTTACAAACATGCAGACAGTTTGACTTACACACTGGTATTCGCACAGAGTAATTACGCACACAGAGCACGCACACAAGTACGCACACACTGAGAACGCACACTAACACGCACACATTGAATACGCACACACTGAATACGTGCGCACTGAACACGCACACAATAAACACACACACACACACACACACACACACACACACACACACACACACACACACACACACACACACACACACACACACACACACACACACACACACACACACACACACACACACACACACACACACACACACACACACACAGAACACGCACACAATAAACACGCACACAATAAACACGCACATTGAACACGTACATACTGAACACGTACACACTGAACAAGCACAATTTGACTAAGTACATACTGAACACACACACAATTTGACTACGTACACACTTAGCACGTACACACTGATGCACGCATACACCGTTGCACGCACACACCGATGCACGTACACACTGATGCACGCACACACCGTTGCACGCACACACCGATGCACGTACGCACTGATGCAAGCACACACCGATGCACGTACACACTGATGCTCGCACACACCGATGCACGTACACGCTGTGGCATGTACGCACTAAACGCGCACACGCTGTGGCATGTACGCACTAAACGCGCACACGGAGCAGGCACACACTAATGCACGCACGTATTCATTCGCGCAAACACTGATACCAGCACTGATCAGAGCACGCACGCACACTAATATACGCACACACTGATACACACAGGCACTGTTACACACAGGCAGTGATACATACAGGCACTGATACACACAGGCAGTGATACACACAGGCAGTGATACACACAGGCAGTGATACACACAGGCAGTGATACACACAGGCACTGATACACGCACACTCAGATACGAGCACAGAAACACGCACACAATGATGTACACACACAAGTTCACACACATACTGATACACACACACACACACACACACACACACACACACACACACACACACAGCCACTAAACAGGTGGTGGGTCATATTTAGTTGACGTGTCGGAGTGCGGAGATAGACAGATAGGACAGAGAGAGAGAGAGGGGGGGGGGAGGCATGAGGTAAGATAGAGAGAGCGGGGGGGATGGGCATGAGGCAAGTCAGGCAGGGAGAAGGAGGGTAGACTGTTGTTGTTCGTGTTCCTCCTCCAAATTCCCCTGTTCGTCAACGCGATAGGATGGCCGGGGATACTGTAGAGATGGAAGGCAAAAGTGGCAGGAGATAAATTATATAAAATGGTGATCCCTGAACCTTACCTGTATCGAATCGTTCGTGTCGTATCTTTTTTAAAGGATCTAACATGTTTGCATGCGTCGTCGGCCTTGGTCACATAATGGCGGCTCTCCACACTGCACAATCTTTTGCAGCCTCCCTATTCACTCCCTTATCCCTGAGATAACACACTATGACCTCGTCCCAGGCCTTTTCCGGTCTGCCTCTAGCAACCCTACTGTACCTCCGACTTTCACACCTCTCTCTCCTTACCCTATTGTCATCCTCCATCCTCTCCACATCTCCAAACCATCTCAATCAACCCCTCCACATCACTACACCAATACACTCCTGTCCCATCCTTCCTCTTAACTCGTCAATATTAAACCTACCCCCCCCCCCACACACACACATACACTCCCAGGCCTCGCATTGAAGGAGACATTTCACATCCATCTAATCATTGTTATTTCTGAACGAAATATGGTGACTACGTGAACCTAGGATAGGTAAAGATTCTTTAATTCCCCTGAACCAGAGTGACGTGATTCTTATTTTATTCTTATTGTTATCAAGCGATTTTATTCAGCTTACGAGCAGCCTCTCGTACTAAAGACTTTATTAGTACTGCATCTGACTCCTTCAGTTTGAAAAGTGTACCCTAAGCTGAATAAAATCATCAGGCTGCTGCATGATTAAAATGAACGACGTTTCCTGGCTGAATGGGTTAGCACTACCATGATCATTTGCCCCGACATTATCCAATTTATTCACGTTCTCGATAACTGACTGAAATTTTGGTAGTCATGGTCGGTGACAGGATGGGGCTTTGACCATAATGGCTTTCAGGTTGGCTCTCATGACTGTACAGTTCACATATTTGCCTAAAGATCGTGATTTACACCCTTCCTTGATCAGGGCATGCGTTCTGACGTCGTGCGTTGTGTGAACTACGGGGGGAGGGGGGTGAAGATTGGCAGTACCCCCACCCCTTCACGAAATTACTTAAAAGAAATAATGCGTGTACTCTATTGGATGACGGATGTGGACGTATTATAACTACATATTTACACGGCACAGCAGTTCCACTATGACACGAGCTGTTGACAATGCTGGTGCTCTTGGGTCTAAAGAAGCTATTTTTTCGGTGACAATCCCTACTAAGAAATGAGTTCATTATTCACACACCCGTCCGGCAAGGGAGATACAATAATCCTGGTTAACATCTGTTTATTTCGAAGGTGCCCTGAGGTTTATGAAAAGTCCCAAACACTCCTTGCTAATTAAACAGCCGATGGAAAATATGTTAAATACCATTGTTAAATTTGCCAATATTTACAAACAACCACACTGATATATTTCCAGAGGTGGATTTTTGTGTTTTGGCGTCGTAGCAGTGGCTAATTGTACACACCATCTCTAAACTGTCACCTTCTCTATGCCCGCTACTCCAGTCCCCCTTCCCTACCCCCTCACTTCTTCCCTACCCCCTCACTTCTTCCCTACCCCCTCACCTCTTCCCTACCCCCTCATCTCTTCTCACCTCTTCCCTCTACCCCCTCACCTTTTCCTTCTACCCCCTCACCTCTTCCCTCTACCCCCTCACCTCTTCCCTCTACCCCCTCACCTCTTCCCTCTACCCCCTCACCTCTTCCCTCTACCCCCTCACCTCTTCCCTCTACCCCCTCAGCTCTTCCCTCTACCCCCTCAGCTCTTCCCTCTACCCCCTCAGCTCTTCCCTCTACCCCCTCACCTCTTCCCTCTACCCCCTCACCTCTTCCCTCTACCCCCTCACCTCTTCCCTACCCCCTCACCTTTTCCCTCTACCCCCTCACCTCTTCCCTCTACCCCCTCACCTCTTCCCTACCCCCTCATCTCTTCCATCAACCCCCTCCCCTGTTCCCTACCCCCTCACCTCTTCCCTCTACCCCCCTCATCTCTCCCCTACCTCCTCACCTTTTCCCTCGACCCCATCACCTCTTCCCTCTACCCCCTCACCTCTTCCCTCTACCCCCTCACCTCTTCCCTACCCCCTCACCTCTTGCTTACCCTCTCACCTCTTTCCTACCCCCTCACCTCTTTCCTACCCCCTCACCTCTTCCCTACCCCCTCACCTCTTGCTTACCCCCTCACCTCTTCCCTCTACCCCCTCACCCCTTCCCTCTACCCCCTCACCTCTTCCCTCTACCCCCTCACCTCTTCCCTCTACCCCTCACCTCTTCCCTACCCCCTCATCTCTTCCCTCAACCCCCCTCCCCTGTTCCCTACCCCCCACACCTCTTCCCTACCCCCTCACCTCTTCCCTCTACCCCCCTCCCCTTCCCTCTACCCCCTCCCCTCTTCCCTCTACCCCCTCATCTCTTCCCTACCCCCTCACCTCTTCCTTCTACCTCCCCCCCTCCCATCTCCCTGCCACCAGTCAAACCTCACCTACCCTCACACCTCTGCTCTCCACCTCTCAGGTTGAATTTTTCCTTTGACACGAAGAAAGAAGAGGATTTTCGCACGACCAAGCAGGCAGAGGATATTTACACGGCCAGGCAAGCAAAGGATATTTACACCGACACGACAGACGACAGGAGTGGGAAATAATCGCTTTCTTCACAAGTAAAAGGTATTTGAACCATTTTTAAACTTTTTGAAATTTGAAATATTTTTTTCTGAGCTGTTCTCACATCGTACACTTAGTCATGCATTTTGTTTATTGTTAAAAGAGTTATTTTCACACACACACACACACACACACAAACACACGTACACGCACACGCACACGCACACACACACACACACACACACACACACACACACACACACACACACACACACACACACACACACGCACACGCACACGCACACGCACGAAACACGCACACGCACCACACACGCACACGCACAGATCTCTCTCTCTCTCTCTCTCTCTCTCTCTCTCTCTCAAATTTTGCACGAGAGCACTGATAGCTGTGTGGTGGTTGTGACGGTGGTGATGTCAGCGGTGTTGGTGGTGGTGGTGTGTGGTTGTGATGGTGGTGGTAGTACGTGGTTGTGGTAGTGGTGATAATGTTATGCTGGTGGTTGTATTACGATGGAGTGTGGTTGTGATGGAGTGTGGTTGTGGTGGTGGTGGTGGTGGTAGTGTGGGTGTGGTGATGGTACAGTATGGCTGTGAAGAACTTAAAGGAAGGATGTGTGGAATGGGAAGGAATTGGGTGACAAGTTGGGGTTAGAAGACATTGACGTAAGTTTGCAATATAATGTTGGTGTTATGGAAAATAAATCGCTCAGGGAAATGCGCTACGAAGCCTGCTATGCCACCCAGAATACGGGACATAGGCTCAGCAGTGGCATATAGTGCGTACTTTGGCCTAATTGATATTTGCTCCACAGAAAACGATGGAAACGCCGGAGGACGAGATGTCAACCCTGGCCAGCGAGATGGCAACTGCAGGCGAGGGGGAAGGCGAAGCTGCAGCCCCAGAAGACGAGATGGCAACCTCAGAAGACGAGATGGCAACCTCAGAAAACATGGCAACCTCAGGAGACGAGATGGCAACCTCAGAAGAAATGGCAACCTCAGAAGACATGGCAACCTCAGAAGAAGGGGTGGCAACTACGGAAGAAATGGCAGCTGTAGACGACGAGATGGCCGCTCGAGAACATGGCAAGCCCTGCAGAGGAACTGGTGCGGCGTGTGTTGTAGCTTGTACTGATAGGTGATGTGGTAGGGAGGGTAGCAGCAGCTGTGGCGGCACCTGTATAGCGTTACTCTGGTAGGCATTACATTCCTTAGGCACCTTTGATGTTCCTGTATTTCCCCAGGCGATGCAGAGACGGCTGCGAGGGAGAGACGAGACGGCCGAGAGACCAGGGGAGACCGGAGAGCCTGCATGGAGATCGGAGCGCCGGACAGGACAGGTGACAGGTTGTATTTTTCTTTGTATTTTCCTTTAGGGTGTGATTGTGTGTGCGTGAGTTTTTTTCTTTTTTTTTTTTTGCGTGTGTGTGTGTGTGTTTAGTTCCCAGGAGGTGGGGTGGGGGGAGGCGGGAAAGGGGGGACTTCCTTCCACTTCCATCTTCCTCTCCGTCTGTCCTGTCTGCCTGTCCTCAGCGCAGCCGAACGTGCTGGGATGGTGTGTCTGTCTGTTAGTGTCTGTCTGCTTTAGTGCTTCTTTCTCTTCCCCACCTTTACTTTTTTATGCGCTTTTTCTTTTTCTGTCGTTCTAGAGTGAGCGTGATGGAGAGAGGGTAGAGGGGCGAGTAGGAGCGAGGGAGCGAGTTGGAGATAGACATAGGACCTACTACATAATATTAATTGCTAAAGGTATCTTGCCCGTATTTAACTGATATACTTTGATAATACTTGAAACATTTGCTCTAGTCCAATACTTTTGTGATATACTTTGAGATACTTTAATATATAAAATCTTCTGCCAGAGTAACCTAACAGCTGCTGCCATTGCTACTTGTATACTTTGTAAATGTATTGTAATTGTAAACTCTTGTAAAACACTAAAGATAATAAAAGAATCAGCTGTATATCAACTTTACTTTGCCCTTTATGGTATTACAAATGACTAAAATACAATATCACAGAAAAAGTAAAGTATGCAAAGAAAGCCTACAATGCTATACTCTAGTTGCCAAAGACATGGAACAGAGTACACAGTAGACTCCAGCACAAGTTAACTTGCTGCTATAAACTCTTGGGTATAAAAACCCACAATTCAACTTTGACTTTATACCAGTTCCACCATCTCGAAAAATCCTAAGTCCAAAAAGCACTCCAATTTGGACTTAGGATTTTTTCGAGTGACTGGATCTGGTATAAGTCTTAAGGGCACCAAAACCCTTACTTCGGACTTAGACTTTATACCCACCAGAGAAGTGGGTATAAAGTCTAGGGATATAAAAGCCCTACTTCAACTTAGAAACTGCCTTCCCCGTATCACATGGTATAATAACACCTCCATCTACCCCACACGACTTATTCTTTACCTTTTTGTTGTCTCTGTCCTCTTCTTCATCACTCGCTTCCCTCTCGCTGCCGCGTATCATCCTCTTTCTCTTCTCTCTTGTACTGATGACCTCCGTAAACCCGGTATCCATATCTATTTCTTCCTCGTTGCCACCCAAGGGGGCCTCCCTTCCCTCGTTCATGGCCATGGCACTAGCCATTTCAGGGAACGTTGGTTTTGTAGTGCATCCGATCAGTTTCAACTCAGTTGTTAAATTACTGTGTGATGAAGCGCTCTGGGAAGCATGTTTGCCTGCCGCGGAGGTCAAGGACAGAATGAAGAGGGTGTATGTAGGTGAAGTGGAGGGAGGGAGAGGGAGGGGTAGACCGAGGATGAGGTGGAGGGATGGAGTTGAGAGGTATATGAGGGGGGGGTGAGTTGGGGGGAGGGTAGTCAAATGGTGGGTGACAGAGCGACTTGGAGGCGTTTTGTCTGCGGCCACTCTTTGCGGGATTAGGGCGTCGGGCTATAGATAGATAGATCTATCGGTGGATAAATCAATAATTATATGGCGTCACGGTAGGGTCAGGCTCCATATTACCTCACCCTTACCAGCTTACTTCGGCATTTGTCAGGTTAATATACATAATACATTCACTGTTATGTCCATCCATCTCTCTCATTCTCCTCATCTCACCCTGTTTACTCCCCTCTCATCATCATCATCATCATCATCATCATCATCATCATCATCATCATCATCATCATCATCATCATATTTCCCAGTTCTGTATTATATAACCATCTTTTTTTTTTTTTTTTTTTTTTTTTTTTTTTTTACATACTACGTAAATGTAAGATGTGTTGTACTTCATGAATATAGGATATGGCTGTATGATAGGCCAGCCAGTTGCAAGTAATGGTGTGTGTGTGTGTGTGTGTGTGTGTGCCTGTGTGTATGTGTGTGTGTGTGTGTGTGTGTGTGTGTGTGTGTGTGTGTGTGTGTGCGTGCCTGTGTGTATGTGTGTGCGTGTATGTGTGTGTGTGTGTGTGTGTGTGTGTGTGTGTGTGTGTGTGTGTGCCTGTGTGTTTGTGTGTGTGTGTGTGTGTGTGTGTGTGTGTGTGTGTGTGTGTGTGTGTGTGTGTGTGTGTGTGTGTGTGTTTAATTCACCGGGTCGGTCAGGATCACTTGATGGTCGTGATCGTCAGCTTTTACCCCCCCGGAAGGGAGCTGAGAGCTCATATAGTCCGATCTAAGGGCAAGGCTGTGACCATACACCCACACACCAGTCCCCTTGCTCTAGGGGGACAGTAACCACCCACTTCGTCAGTGAAACTTTTCGCAACGTGTGTGTGTGTGTGTGTGTGTAAACTTAACCCATTAGCTGTGGTGGCTTCTCTTCAGTTAACATAAAATCGTTTACTGTATGCTGAAGTATATATACATATATATTTATTTTCCGGTCACAGCGTTCATCTAGCACGTCATATACTGTTCAGTTCTGCCGAGTTGCACTTAGCTGAACGTATCGATGTAACGTTAGCCAAAACAAAATACCGTCTTTGTAACTAATTCGCATCTTACAGTTTCGATATCTAATCTCATTGTTCGTACATCACGATACTTTAGGCAGACAAGAAAATAATCTACCGAAATAGAAAACGCTAGTTACATGGATAACTGATATATTTTTCGTTCCTGGACTAGGCACATTTTACCCCTCTCCTATTCTGTCCTACTTTAGCCTAAACCAACCCATCCTAACCTACTCTTCTCTGCCCTACACTACCCTACCCCAGCCTACCCTGCCCTAGCGTTCCCTACCCTATCCTACCGCTGAGGTCTCCTGTAGGGATCCTCGTTCTTCGGTTTTTGCCAGGCTTAGGGAGGTGGAGGAGATTAAGGTGTTGGACATCCGTTCTGGGGGCGGAGAGACTTACAACATTCCTTTGTCTTGTTGTAAACTTTGGTCTACCCTTTCCCTGTCATGACACTTCTCCGGAGTCGATAATATTCCCCATGTAGTGCTGAGGTACCTGGATGATGAAGCAGTGTTTTTTTTTTCTTTTTTAAGGAAAGGGGGGGGGAAGGAAGGTTGTGTGGAGGGGAAGGGAAAGTGGGAAAGGAGGAAGGAAGGAGGAGTGGAAAGATGGTGGGCTGGCCACCTTGCTTTTTTTTTTCCTATGGTTTGTTTGTTTAATGGTCTGTTTGTTTATTTATTTATTTATTTAATTGTTTATTTGTTTAATAATTGTATTTGTATTTTTATTTGTTGTATTTATAATTTTGTTTTATTTATTTGTTTGTATAACTAGCCAGCTAGCTAAATGTTTCGTTGTTTTTTGTGGTTGATGTCGGGTGGTTTGTTGGCGACTAGCAACAGTATTGCAGTCTTTTGTGGACACTTGTCAGTGTTTGTTGGTAGATGCGGGTACTGTTTGGGTAACTGGTTTGAGTTCATTTCGTTCCCGTAGAGTTTCATAGGGAGTGTATGGGATGTGGGTCGTTGTGAGATGCGGGACTCGCTAGCGGGAGTTAGGTCGGGCTGGGATTGTAGTTCTGGTGGGAGTTTTAGTAGATGGGGACAGGGTCTGGGTTTTCTGCTATGGTTTTTAGGCTGCTTGGGAACCATTTGTGTAAGATGAGGTTCCTTTCCTCAGTGATGCTTTTTAAGGTGTTGTACGTTTCGTTATCAAATTCTTCGATTTTTTCCCATATCTTTTTGGCTTGGTTGTGTACTTTAATATTCAAGGGTTTGGTTTTGGTGATTGTATGTATTTGTTCTGTAGTTAAGGTGTAGGGGTAGTGTTGGTTGGTTGCAAATCGGAGAGCCTTATTTTGAATTGTTTGTAGTTTCCTTAGTTGAGTGTGGCTGAAGGTGTGTGTAGGGATGGGTGGATATTCGAGGATGGGAAGAACAAGTGCTTTGACTAGGTGGGTTTTAATTTGTATTGGCATGTCTTTGAATCTGTATAATCGACTGAGTGCTCCAGTGGCTTTTTGTCTCCTGTCATTTGTGCTAGCGAGGTAGCCTGTTGAGTTGACCTTGAAACCTAGTATTTTCCCTTCCTCCTTAAATTCAATTAATTCGTCATTAATTATTAGTGGCTCTTTTCTTTTGTTTGCTAGTTGAATTACTGACAATTTATTAATGTTTGTTCGTATTTTCCACTGATTTTCATAAGCGTTTATTTTCTCAGCTTCTTGTTTGGTTCTGGAATTCATAACGTTCCTTGATGGTCCTGGGTAGTTTACGATCTGGGTAATATCGTCGGCATAACTGATATTTATGCCGTGTGTTGCTTGAGGGGTGTTACTTGTGAAGATGGTGAAAAGAGTTGGGGACAAGACACTCCCCTGGGGGACACCACAACCCAGGGCAAAGCTGGCACCAGTGTAATTATTTATCTTAATATTGGCTTTCCTATCATCTAAAAAATCGCATAGGATTTTCTCAGTTATTGTAGGGAGATTAAGGTGGAGGAATTTGTGTTTAAGACCGAGGTGCCACACCTTGTCGAAGGCTTTTGTGATGTCCCTGAGGACCACGTGACACTGACCCTTGTTGGCTTTGTGTATTGCAATATGTTCTGTTGCGACGGCGATTGGATGTGTGGTGCCTCTGTGGAATCGGAACCCGTATTGGTTTGTGTTGTATAAGTCATTGCTTTCTAGGTGTATTCTTAGTCTGTTGTTAATTATTCGTTCTAGGATTTTTCCAGGGACTTCTAATAGAGATATTGGTCTGTGGTTTTCTACTAGATGAGGATTTTTATTCTTTTTAGGGATTAACTTTATTGTTGCTTCTTTAAACTTGTCTGGGAAATATCCAGCTGAGATGATTGCATTAAATATGTGTCTCAGAGTTTCTTTGGCTATGCTGGGGAGGTTGGATAGAATAGTTTTGTTGACTCCGGTTTCTCCTGGGCAGGTTTTTCTCATGTTTTTTATGATGGCAGTAATTTCTCCTTCTGTGATGGGGGAGGTAAAGATTGTGTCAGAATCTAGTCTGGCTGGGTCTGCTGAATGATATGGAGTGAGTCTGTCGTGGTTTTTGATTAGATATTCTCTTACGTTGTTTTCGTGTTTTTGGTCGTTTTGTTCTTCGTCCTGTTCTTGAAAAATGGATTCCCAGTGTGATCTGTGGGTGCTTTCTTTTTCTGAGGGGGAGTGTTTTCTTTCTCCGTGGGGGTCAAGTATGTAGTGTGGGTCGGGGTTAGAGTAGCCTGAGAGAGTTTTTATTTTTCGCCAGAAGATGGTGGGGTCGTTGTATGAGTTGGCGGTGTTGGTAATGATGCTGGCCCAGTGTGTGTTATGTTCTGTCAATAAGGATGTGTGCAGCTGAGCTTGGAGCGCTTTGTATTGTGTGAAGTGTGCTCTTGTCCAGCCGTGTGTTTGGGAGTGTGATCTAAGTGCATTGTATTGTTGGATGAGAATCTGTGTGTCTCTGCTGTGTTTTGGATGTGTTATTGTTCTGTAAGAAGTTGTGGGGATGTTGTTATTGATTGCAGATTTGATTGAGGAGTACCAACTCTCGAGGGACTGATCTGTGTCTTCGAGTGTGCCTTCTTCAGGGTTAGGGAGGTTTGTAAAAGCTGTACATAATTCATGTTTGAAATCTTCCCAGTTGGCCAAGGAGAAATTGGGTCTGGGTGGAGTGGGGACAAGTATTGAGGCAGAGGAGATTGTAGCAACGATAGAGGTGTGGTCGCTGGTAGTGAGAGGCCCAGGGGAGAAGTAGATGTTGTGATGTGCATTCATGTTACTTAATGCTATGTCTGGGGTGGTGGTGGAGTTGTGGGAATAGTATGTGGGGAAATGGGGTCCTATAAATCTTATTGTGGTGTCAGAGATTAGTCTGGCTAGTTGTCTCCCGACGATGTTCGAGTTCCTATTACCCAGGAGATGGTGTCTGGCGTTGAGATCTCCTATAAGATATACAGGAGTGTTCCTTCTGAATAGGTTTATGAAATCTGGGGTTGGGAGGTATGGTCGGCTAGGAGGGAGGTATGCTGTGGCAATGATGATTTTGCCCGTGTGTGTTTGGATTTCTGCAGTGTCCTTCCTCCTGAGTCTTATAAATAGAATTTGGAGAGATTCGTCCACTCCTGCTTCTTGGCGGGGGGCTGTTGTCCTACCGTTTCACAAGCCAGGTATTGCAGGTCACCATCTTGGTTTGCGTGGTAGGTTGCCTTTACTGATTATGGAATTTTTCCGTATTGGTGCCACCTTGTTTCCCTCATATCCTCAAGAGGAGGGAGTGCCTCAAACTAGTGTCCTTAGTGTCACCGTCTTTGCTAAAGTTCAGGAAGATTTTGTTGGCTCTGCTCCGGAGGGAGTGTCTGCCTCGCCATATCCTCGCTATCCACATCCGTTTGGGTACAGGGTGAAGGCTGCCATGGGGGATGTGGATGTTCCAACCTTTCTTGTTTGTCCTGTGCGTGTACCAAGGATGGCTCCCTGGCTCCTCTCAGGGGTGCAACCGTGTGTTTACTTTCCTGAGAGAGGGGCCTTTCTTTCCTCACAGGCGGCTCTTTGCTATTTTTTTTAGAACATGCTTCCTCTCACAGTGTCTCGATTCTCGTATGTACTGATGGATTGAAATCCCGTGAGGGGACAGGCTTGGGTGTTATATTTCCCGATTTCATTCGTGGTAGTAGTCTTCCCCCCATCGTATCTACTTTTATCGCAGAACTTACTGCTATTTTACTCGCAGTCAAATTGATATTTAGCTTCCCTCCTGTTTGTTATACAGTTTTTAGCGACTCTGCCGATCTCCATTTTGTGTTTTCCCGTCCAATCCTCTTTTGTTGTCTACAATGTTTTAGAATGGCTGTGCTTGCTAGGGACTGCTTTGTGGTTTTGTACCATTGTGGGCAATGAGCAGGCTGACGCTCTGGCAAAGGCTGCTGCCTCTCGCCCATCCTCACCTCTCCCCTGCCTCGCTCAGTGATATTCATCTAACCACTCACTGTTTGCTCCCACTGGCAGAGTAGGTGGGATGCGGTGGAGGCCACCAAAATGTGTGATATTTGTGGGTAAACGGGCCCCTTCATTTGCCGAGGTCTGAATGCAGGTGGGAGACGGCTTTATGCTGGCTCCGAATGGGCCATTCCTGGTTCTCTCATTGATTTTTAATGAAGGACTATCCCCCTACTTTCTGTGTGGAATGCTTCGTCCCCCTGACTCTTCGGCTTTTGCTGATGGTGTCCACTGTTGGGGAATTGCGCCATCGTTACCTCTCTGAGCACCGGGCAGGAGAGGGATTGTAGTCTTCTGTTGGTACTTGGAGAGGATGCTTGTTGTGGTGGAGGGGGAAACCTTTGCTTGGTGTAGGCAGCTGCACTACCGTGTAAAATTTAGTATACAGTGGTTTTAGTGTTCTTAGTGTTTTAGTGTTTTTCTTGTTTTAATTATGAATTGTATTTTGTGTGTGTGTGTGTGTGTGTGTGTGTGTGTGTGTATTTCATCTTTTCGAGTGCTTTTATTCTCGTTGTCGTCCGGCGGCATATGACCCTGGTTGTTGTATCGCCAGATTTTATTGTATATGTTGTATGCAGTAGCTCTTGATATCTCTAAAGCTTTCGACAGAGTATGGCACCGTTCCCTGCTGTCCAAACTCCCTTGCTATGGACTAACGTCTTTTGTTCCTTTGATTTCTTCTTATCTTAGTGACAGGAAAATAAGAGTAAAAGTAGATGATGTATATTCGAATTTCCACTCAATTAACGCCGGCGTGCCGCAGGGATCAGTTCTGGAGCCAACCCTATTTCTGGTTCATATTAATGATCTCTTATCTGTCACTCACAATCCCATTCACTCATATGCAGATGACTCAACACTACATAGTTCATTCACACTCAGACATCCATTTACAAAGTCTAATATCTCTACCTCTCAACTCAATACAGCCATCTCCATAAATGAAGATCTATCTACAATCAGTGAATGGGGACAAAACAACCTTGTCTCTTTTAATGCTAGTAAAACTAAATATATACAGTTTACCAATAGACAGATATTGCCAGACTCGTACATTACCTTCAGTGCTACTAATATTCCCATCTCCAAAAGTATTGAAATTCTTGGTGTCTCACTTAACAGTGCCCTCAGCTGGACCTCTCATGTCAGATCACTTGCTAAAACCGCCTCAAAGAAACTTGGATTATTGTACAGAGTCCGTAACTTCTTCGCCGATGAGCAGTTAGCTATAATTTATAAGAGTCATGTGCGCTCTCAGCTTGAATATTGCTCACCCTTGTGGAATGGTTGTGGAGAGGTTGCATTAAGGCAACTAGACAAAATTCAGAATAAAGCTGTTAGAATCATTAACAACCCTGCCATTACATATAAACTACCTCCCCTGCAAGTAAGAAGGAATGTTGCCTCCCTTGCATTATTTTACAGATATTTTTTTGGCAAATGCTCAGACGAAGTTGCGTCCATGGTGCCACCTCTCCATGCCTTCCCTCGTGCTACACGGGCATCTGGTAGCGCTCATGACTGGAATGTCACTCAACCATATTGCAGAACTTCTGCCTATCAGAATTCTTTCATTCCCCGAACTGCATCTCTCTGGAACTCGCTTCCCCAGAGTTGTTTTCCTCCAAATTTCAACCTACAACTCTTCAAGTCTAACTGTTACAGATATTTTATGAACAGAGGACACCAGTAATCTGGTGTATGGATTATTTTTTTTTTCTCCATTTGTTTTTCCTTCCTCCGTTCTGTTATTAAAAAAAAAAAAAAAAAAAAAAAAAAAAAATATACTTATTCAGTTCAATTTACCCTACCCTACTGTTCTCAACCCTACACTAGCCTACCACAGCCTACCCTACCCTACCCTGCCATTGCCGACCCAACTCTACCCTACTTTAACCTACCCTCCCCTGTACAGCCCTTTCACCACTACATTACTTTTCCTGTTTTCTTCTCTCTACCTTCGGATGATTTTCTTCACCTCTACAGTAGAAAGAAATTTCGAACTGGAAGGGTTAAATACTGCCATCATCAACCCCATCTCTATCAGGGGATCTCCTAAGCTGAATAAAATCATGCGGTCAGCTAGGACAATGTAAATAAGTTGTTCTCGACTTGAAAGATTAAAATATGATTCTGTCCCGTCATCCTAAGAGGGTTTTCTGAAGCTGTAGGATATCGTCAGAAGCTAGCAAAGAGTAAAAGTGACATCCGCAAACCGAGAGCTCTGCGTCCAGCGCTCCGCGGTTCAAGTCCCAGAGGTGGACATATGTTTTGACGTGTAGACGTTACCAGGGCGTAGCTTGGTGGCCTACCCTTAAATATTCTGGACTAATGGTGGTCTAGCCTCGTGCACCTGCGCTCCACCACATAAAAAAAAAAATAAAAAGGAAAGCCAAGGGTCATGAGTGAACTAAAGGACTGAACTAAGCGGAGAAGAACAAAAATCGTAGAGAAGATCGCCCCAAATTTGATGAGACAGTGTAGTATAACTGAGTGAAATAGGCGTTGGATATGACGGAACTAAACGGCAGTTATACCCACCTCTCTTCTGTACCCTACACTACCCTGATTCAGCCTACCCTACCCTACCTTACCCAGCCCTACACTACCCTACCCAGCCCAACCCACCACCACCCAGCCCTATCCTACCCTGCCATAACCTATCCTACCCTCCCCAACGCAACCATAACCTACCCATGCTTACCCTCGCCTGCCCTAATCGACCCAACTCGTCAACCCTGCCATAACCGACCCATCCCTACCCTACCTCGGCATAATCAGCCCAATCTAACCTCACTCTGTCAAAACCGAACCGATCCTACCCCACCCTGCCAAAACCAACCCTGTCCTACTCCACCCTGCCAAACACGACCAACCCTTCCCCATCCTGCCAAAACTGACCCAATCCTACCCCACCCTGCCAAAACCGACCCAGTCCTACCCTACCCTGCCAAAACCGGCCCAATCCTACGCCGTCCTGCCAAAACTAACCCAACCTTACCCCACCTGGCCATAACCGACCCAACGCTACCCCACCCTGCCACAACAATCCCATCCCTACCCTACCTTAACCAAACCAGTCTTATCTAACACAGATCGAGTCCCGGAGGTGAACAAAGGTTTTTATATCATATAGACGTTTTATATTTTATATTTTGCAACTTTCAGAGGCATTTACTCAGTTTTAGGAGTCTTATGGATAGGCTTAATCAAACGTATTGAACCTCCCATGTTAGAAAAAATAGCTTAGAGAAATGCGTCTCGTACTAAAGGGGCGGAATGGACAGATCGAGTGACTAAGATATTGAATTATGTATAAGACTGGTTTTGTTGTTATATTTATTATTATTATTATTATTTCAGGCAAATGTCCCAGGCTTCTAGACTGGCTGACTAGCGAATATTATTAAGTCTCCCGTGGCTCCGTGCTCCTTCCACTCAAGAGCCTGCACTTCACGCATTCCACGCACAAGATGGCGTCACCGCTGCATTCCTGCGAAGACGAGAGGTCAAGAGGACGACACTTGTTTTTTGTTTATTTGTTTACTGTAATTGCTTAAAGTTGTGATCCCTCCAACTTGAATGCTCAGTTGTAACTATAGATAACTAGAATACGATGCTAGTCACGAAGAAGGGCTATGAAAAGATACAGAGCTCGTAGTATTGGCTGGATGAATCACTCTTGCGTGATAATCAAAGACGGTGAATAAAACCCACACTTGTAGACGAAGAATATAATTACCAAACAGTTTCGGTGGACACTGCCACCATCTTCAGTGGTCAAGATAGTGAGAGGGAGTGACATACTGATTATACAAGGGTTCCTTTTTATGCCTGTGTGTGTGTGTGTGTGTGAAAGGGTGGGGTAAAGGTGAGGTGGGGTGGGGTAGATTGTAAGCGGGGATTAACCCAAGGGGGATTTTGGGGGGGACATTACCGGACAGGTCAGGTGTAATTCCTATCTGACCTTACCTGTGCCGTAGCAGGAGTCTCTTCCTGCTACGACACAGGTAAGGTCAGATAGGAATTACACCTGACCTGTCCGGTAATGTCCCCCCCAAAATCCCCCTTGGGTTAATCCCCGCTTACAATCTACCCCACCCCACCTCACCGTTACCCCACCCATCCACACACACAGGCATAAAAAGGAACCCTTGTAGTGTCAGTATGTCACTCCCTCTCACTATCTTGACCACTGAAGATGGTGGCAGTGTCCACCGAAACTGTTTGGTAATTATAGTCTTCGTCTACAAGTGTTGGTTTTATTCACCGGCTCGTAGTATTTTTTTCTTTTAACTAAGATACATGAAATAAGCTGCAAAAATACGAAAATACGAGCTTACTTAATGTAAATGAATTATAGTACGTTCAAGATGGAGGGAAGGCATTTTGTATTTTGTTTGTGATGTTATAGTGTCTCTCAGGATCCTAGGATCCTCTCTCGGCTGAACCAAATTGTCTGGCGTCAGCTGGAACATGATGCTAGAGTTATGTCGGTCGTGATGGGGTTAATGGTGACGGTATTGACACTGTCAGGCTCCTATGACTCACTCAGTCGAATAAAATCGTCTGAGTCAGCTGAAATGGGGTACTAGAGTTGTCCCAAGCACCAGAGGGTTAAGATTCTTAACCCTCTGGTGCTTGGGACAACTCTAGTATTCCATTCCAGCTGACAGACGATTTTGTTCGGCTGAGTGAGTCATAGGAGCCTGACAGTGTCAATACCGTCACCAACCCCATCACGACCGACATAACTCTAGCATCATGTTCCAGCTGACGCCAGACAATTTGGTTCAGCCGAGTGGGTCTGGGGCCTGGGGGGCACTAAATGAAAATATCCAAAAAATATTAAAGGGGGGGCTATATCAGTTTTGCCACAGGAGGTATACCAAAATTGGACTTTTTAATAAAACCCCCTCTTCTCTCACTCCCTGTGTTTTGTATATACTCCTCTCTGTCTGCCTGTGGTGTGTCTGTCCCTCCCTCTCCCTGTGTGTGTGTATGTCTGCTGTGTGAAGGTGGCTGTGTACGTGTCGTGTGTGCCTTGATGTGTGTATGTATGTAGTAGTGTGTGTCTACTGTGTGAAGGTGGCTATGTACGTGTCTTGTGTGTGTCTTGATGTGTGTATGTAGCAGTGTGTGTGTGTAGTAGTGTGTGTAAGTGTCTTGGTGTGTGTGAGCTGAAGTGTAAGGGGCCTTGTGGTTTTAAGGAAAGCCTGCTACGCAAACTTCCCTCAGCCACATTTTAAAGAAACCTCTATCACACCGGGACTTGAACCCGGGTCTTCCTGATCAGCAGGCCAGCACTATGCTGACCATGCCACCGCGGCCCCACTAGTATATTGGCTAAAACTTCTACTGTATTTTATTTCTTTACATGTTACAAAAAATGGGAAATTGAACAACATGCACAGACTAAACTCAATTGTCATGTACCTATTAATGTCGTTTTAGGAGGAGATATCTCGAAATTCCCTGAGCTACTTGGAATACCTAAGCCTGCAGTTTAATGCTAATCATGAACAAGTGCTATGGAAAGAATATAGAGCAGTTGCTACTTATATAAAGGGAGAAAGTAAAAACTGGAACTTAACTGCTAACCAACGGCAGGACTTAAACGATTAACCATATATTACATAAACTTAACACACTGAGTGACACAGAAACTAAACATATGATACAAATTCTTTAATGAAACTTATAATGAGAGTACAAATGACAAAATATACACTGCACAGGAAGACAGTACAGTACTCATTGGTTATACCTTCTGTGAGAACTGAGAATGAAAGCCTATCTGTTGTACCGGTTTATAAACGGAAGAGATGAATCGCTAAATTTGATCCACAGTAAAAAATAATAATAATAATGAATACATAAAACAATAAAGACAAACCATATAGACTACATGTCCACCCTAAACTGACAAAAACCTGGCATCTCTCCACCTTGAATGCTGAGCTGTTTCTAGAGATAAAGACTAGATTATCATGCAAATCACAATGAAGATCTATGGGGAGGATGCAAAACCATAATACTGTCTTATTCTGCCACTTAGATACAGGAACTAAGCAGCAGAAGGACTAAAATTTGTCAAGGTGAGCTAACTACAATGACACAGATGAAGTCTGAGATTATATAATGTGTAATCATGAACTGATTGCATCATTCAGTAAAGATTACAAAAGGAAAAGCTATCAAATCTGAAAGTGTAAGTGCTATACAAGATATGATTAACCTTGTACATCCATATTCTGAGATATGCTTCCTATATCATAGCCTACACACAAATTCATCCCCCTCAACAGTAATGGTATATTCCTGCTGTCTCCTGACTTCCAATCAACTTATGAAACCTCTCTCCTAATTACAGTACAGTAATATGTTAATGAAGGCTGCTAGTAATTACCTTCAGTATGATAATTCTTATTTAAAGGTAGCAGCAATGGTTAATGAAGGATGTAAGGTATGCAGTCCTTCCAGTTCAATATACTATATCTCCAATCAGGCTTTATCCAGTGTCTCTCCTACACATGTTAATACCTTCAGTCTTCACTAGTTTAACTCACAGAGCAGGGATTTTTTTTTTCATGCCATCTCATGATTATATTTAGCTTTGTATAGACTTCTGGAAGTGTAGGGGTTAGGCACAGCCTCACTGAACTCCTGCAATAGCAGAGACTTTGCATAAGTTGAATAAAATTGCCTTCTGGCACTATGAATAAACTGAAAAGGGCATCACCGGGATTGCAAGAGTTAAAGGGACTCGCGGAGTTTATATCCCCGATGTAAACAAACTACCCATTAGTTTTTACGCACATCCCCTCATTTTTTCCAGCCAATTAACCTACTATGCCTGCCCATGTACAGGATCACATTCGACCTTAAAACCTAAACAGATGGTGTGAATATCGGGGGATTTAAGTAGCACTGCTTACTCGAGTTTAAAGGGACATCTTGGTCACCTGGAGATACACACCGCCGTATATCATCCTTATAGCTAATAATTACAACTTACATCAGCCGACTACACCTCTCGATAATGACAGCAAACACTGATAAACACATAGGCATAAGAATTACCATAATAAGAAGTAGACTAACACCGTAAAGAATAAATTCTTCACTCACCTCCAGCATCTCTCAACGTTGCTCCCATAATGCACCAGTGACGTCACACTTCAAATTAAACATTTACTTACTAAATTTTAAGAAGAAAATTCCGTGAATATATTATCAGTCTTTTAAACATTAATTTTCGTGCAAACTGAATAGAGAGGTAAGTAAAGTGTTTCTTGTTAAATTAAAGATAACCCCATGAATCAGTGGCATCATCATCTCTCTCTCTGAAATTCCATACAGAGTACCAGAGTAGGATCACTATTTACTGTCCTCCCGATATATCTCTACAGTTTTACAAGGGGATTTCAAAATAAACGGCCTGGTGGTGGTGGCAGGGGATAAAATTTTGCGATACCAGTCTCTAATCTGCTGCCATTCCCTACAGAACCTGAGCATAATAGACGAGAAATTAGCCCAGGTTGATGCAGCAATTCTTAACTCAAAATTGCCCCAAGAACAACTTTCTGAAGTTTGTCAAACATTTCATGCAACACCCTGTATGGGAAATTTGGATAAAATATTGGTGAAAGAGAGAGAGATTGTCCAGGTGCTTGAGGGTGCGAAAGTGGATGTATGTGGAATAACTGAAACAAAATGGTGAGGAGAAAGTGTGAGAGAATGGGAGCATGGATGGGGTATATGTGCAGGAGTAGGTGAGAATGAGAGGGCAAAGGAAGGAGTATGTATAGTTGTGAGTAAAAGATGGAAGAGTAGCATAAGACAGTATGGATCAGTTGGGTCAAGGATTGTGTGGGTAAAGTTGAAAGTTGGAATACAAATGTGGGCGATTGTGTGTGTGTATGCGCCAACGCAAGATCGTGCTAGAAGAGTGAGAGAAGAGTTCTGGACAAATGTGGAAGTGTGCATGGAAAAGTTTGGAAGGAATGACAGAGTGTTTTTGATTGGTGATAAGAATGGTAAAGTTGGGAAAGTGAAGGTGGATGGAATAGTTGGTGAGTGGGGTGTGCCTGCTGAGATAGATGAGAATGGCAGTGCGTTAGTGGACATTTGTGCTGGGAGGGGGTTGGTGATAGCCAATACCCTCTTCAGGCATAAAATGATCCACAGGTATACATGGCGAGTGATGAGAAGGGTGGGTGGTGAACTGAATGAAAGGAAGGCAATGATTGATTATGTGTGTGTGGATGAAAGGATGCGAAGATGTGTAAAGGATGCAAGAGTGTATAGAGGTTGGGGGAGTGGACTTTCTGACCACTACTTGGTGGTGGCCAGAATTAGGTTTCAAGTAAGATGGAGGAATAGAAGAAGGGAAAGACGAGAGGAAGGAGTAGTTGCTAGGAGAGTGGAAAGGTTACAAGAGGATGAGAAAAAGGCAGAGTATAAGAGAGAAGTAGAGGAACGATTAGGCAAATATGAATTGGAGCAGATGGGAGACGTGGAAGGTGTGTGTAGGATATTTACAGAAGAAATATGTGCAGCATGTGATGTGGTGTGTGGAAGGAAGAGAAGACAGAGGGGGGTGCAAGGAACGGCGTGGTGGACTGAAGAGGTGAGACAGGCTGTGGCACAAAATAAGAAAGCATACAATGAATGGATGAGAAATAGGGGCGTGGAAGAAGTTGAGAGGCGGAAGAGAGAGTTATATGTAGAAAGAAAGAAAGAGGTTAAAAGATTAGTAAGAGAGAGTAAGAAGAGAGTGGATGATGAATTTGGAAGGAATTTGAGTGTAAAGTGGAGGGACTGTAAGAAAATGTTCTGGAAAGAGGTGAAAAGAGTAAGACAGGGTGGAAGTGAAGTTAGCAGGGGAGTGAAAGATAAAAATGGTAGATTACTAGTGGAGAAGGGAGAAAAAATGAGCAGATGGAGAGAACACTTTAAGGAATTGTTGAACATAGAGGATGGAAGTAATGCGAGTATAAGTGGCTGGGGAATGGCTGGGAGGAGGAGGGAGGTGAGAAGACAGGAAGAAATCAGTAGGATAGAAGTTGTGGAAGCAATGAAGAAAGTTAAATCGGGGAAAGCCCCAGGAATTGATGGAGAGTGTGGTGAAATGCTGAAGCATGGGGGAGAGATAGCAGTAGAATGGATGTGGAAGATGTGCAGATTGGCCTGGGAGGAAGGTAGAGTCCCGGAGGATTGGAAGTCAGGTATAATTATTCCCTTGTACAAAGGAAAAGGGGAAAAAGAAGTGTGTGGTAATCAAAGGGGCATTTGTCTTCTTAGTATAATAGGAAAAGTGTATGGTAGGATACTTATTGACAGAGTTAGAGAAAGAACAGAGAAATTAGTTGGAGAAGAACAGGGAGGCTTTAGGAAGGGAAGAGGTTGTGTAGATCAGATATTCATTCTTAGATCTTTAGTGGAAAAGTTTCTAGAGAAGGGAAAGAAGTTGTATGCGGCTTTCATGGATTTGGAGAAAGCATATGACAGGGTGGATAGACAAGGATTGTGGAAAGTGTTAAGAATATATGGAGTAGATGGGAAGTTGTTGAATGCTGTGAAGAGTATGTACGATGGTGCGAAGGCTGCAGTGCGTGTGGATGGTGAACTAAGTGAATTTTTCTCTTTGAAAGTTGGGTTGAAACAGGGATGTGTCATGTCTCCATGGTTGTTCAATCTGTAAATGGATGGGGTAATAAAAGAGGTACAAGGTGGGGTAGTGGATGTTGGAGTGGCCCTGGTGAGAGAGGATAGTGTCTGGAAACTCCCTGTACTGTTGTTTGCAGATGATATTGTGTTGTTGAGTGAAGACGAAGGGGAGAGGTGAAGTCAGTGAATGTACAGCGAGGTTGGATGGTGAGGAATTGGAAAATGTGAGTACGTTTAAGTACTTGGGCAGTGTGATGAGTAAGGATGGAGGTTTGGAGGGTGAAGTGCTTGAAAGGGTACAGCAGGGAAGAAAGGTTGCTGGTTCTTTGAAAGCAGTGATAAGAAACAGGGAAGTGAGCATGGAAGTGAAAAAGTTACTACATGGTATTGTGATACCAACTCTAACGTATGGAAGTGAAGCTTGGACGTTGTTTAAAGGACACAAGTCAAGAGTGAGAGCAGTGGAAATGAGTTATTTAAGAGGAGCCTGTGAAGTCACATGGAGAGACAGGCTGACGAATGAGGATATAAAGGAGCGTTGTGGTGTGGATGTGGATGTGATAGGAAGCGTTATGAGAACACACTGAGGTGGTTTGGCTATGTGGAGAGGATGGAGGGTGAAAGACTGACGAAGAGAGTGTATGTGAGTGAGGTGGAGGGGGGAAGAGGGAGGGGGAGGCCGAGGATGAGATGGAGGGATGGAGTGGAGAGGTATATGAAAGACGGGGGTGTGAGTTGGGAGCAGGGCAGTGAAATGGCGGGGGACAGGGCGACTTGGAGGCGATTTGTTTGTGGCCACCCCAAACGGGATTGAGGCGTCTGGCAATAGATAGAGATAGATAGAAGATTAAATAACTAAAGCTAACACTGATCTGAACTAATACACATCTGGTTCACAGGTCGTGCTGGAGTCTGCTGCCTTGACGCTGCTTCCTTGCCACACTGGTCATACCCTGCTGAAGTTTGATCTGCCCTGCCGTGAGAAGCCTGACGGTGGTGTGGTGTCTTCCCCTACTCTGAGATGCCTGGTGGTGGTGGTGGTGGTGGTGGTGGTGGTGGTGGTGGTGGTGGTGGTGGTGGCGGCGGCGGCGGCGGCGGCGGCGGCGGCGGCGGCGGCGGCGGCGGCGGCGGCGGCGGCAGGGTGTCGTGTCTTCCCCAGCCGTGAGATGACTTGCTGCTGCTGCTGGCGATCTGCTCTGACCTGCCGAGAGAAGTCTGGTGGTGATGGTGTGATCTGCCTTGCAAGTCCAGGATGTTCTGTGGACAAATGCTACCTTTGAATGCATATTTTATATTGCTGTCTCTGTTAATGTATTTTGTACTGAAGTATTAATAATGAAAACTTAAATTTTCTGTCTTGTTTCATTACCTTTTAAACTGTGGCTTTGACTTAATATAGGTGATAAGTATATTGCGCTCTGCAGTCTTGTGTGTTCTGGGGACGGCATTTGTGATGAGCTAAGACATTCTGATCGCTTCACCAAATTACTACTCAGCCGTGTGATCGTGGACATAAAAGATTATACAATACAATGATACACAGCTAAGCATAAAAAAGGTTATGGGAATTCTCCACCATGCAATCAGTGGACCTAAATTAAAGCCTATATTATAAAGCTAAGCCTGAAGAGGGTTGTGGGAAGTAGATAATGATGCAGGGTAGACACTGGTAATGTTCACTGAGCCGTGCCCGCAACACACAAGAACTGGGTGGCGTAATATATGGACCACCTTGTATAATGAGAGGCCGTAAGTGTGTGCTGACCCACAAACTTGCCACCAATGCCCCGTCATAACTATTACTGTGTCTTGTAGGAAGCACAAAGAAAACAGGCCACAGAATACCTCCTTGTCTCTCGTTCCTCCTACACAAACATACACGCCTTTCACTTTAACTTGACACAGAGTTTCATTTAAAGCATATGAGAATGTCACGCAGATCAGTAGCAGAAACAGCCAATACTACAGCCCAACATCCTTTCCACGGCACTCATTCGTGACTAGCATCATATTCTAGTGATAGCTATCGCTACTACTCGGCAAACCGTATGGAAACTATAAGCTATCTGTCTATCGATCTATCTATAGCCAGACGACTTAATCCCGTAAGAGGTGGCCACAAACAAGTCGCCTCTATGCCACCCTGTCCCCTGTCATTATGCATCACTCCCCCTAATTCACACACACCCTCTCTCATATACATCCCAGCTCCATCCTCCACTTATAAGTAATACATTAAAACAACCGTGAATTACTGCCGCACAAGCTGAGCCGTAATCTTATCCAACACAAACACGAAGGAGCTTTAAAGAACAGAAAACAATACCTTGACAGCAGAAGACACTAAGACCACAAGTACTGACAGCCTACACCAAGAAACATAACTAATTTCAGTCAGAGACCAAATGAATATGAGAGGCACACAGTTCATCACTTCAGCTCAAGATCCGTCCCACCTTTGTAACCTTATGTTGCATCATCCTCTCCACAAACAAAATCGAACAACCGCCCAACACTACACAGATTATCTTAGCAACATATCCCCTCCTCCACCCGACTCTACACTTCCCAGACACATTCACAAACTCACAAACACCCCAGCCAGCCAAAACTTTCTGCCAAACACATACATAAACACACAGACACCCCAGCCAGCCAAAACTTTCTATACCAAACACATACATAAACACACAGACACCCCGGCCAGCCAAAACTTTCTATACCAAACACATACATAAACACACAGACACCCCAGCCAGCCAAAACTTTCTACCAAACAGCATCCTTCATGTGCCAACACCAGCCATACACCCTTCAGACAGCATCGAACCCAGAGACACGAGTACACCAACCTTCCCTGCTACAATACTAACACAAAATATAACACACATACAATCCCCTGTGATCATACTGCAAAGTGGCACCCCCACACCACAGCACACCCACTCACTTCCTGCACCACACCACCACAACACAGACAGTCCTTCAACATAACACTGGGTTCACATCCAGAGGAGCCTAAGATGTAACAAGAACAACAACAACAACTCAGGCCAAGTAAGAGTGAAACGAGTATAGTTACGAAAGGAAAATTATTTCGAGTTATTTTGTAAGCGCTTCGGGTAGAGTTACAAGGCCGCAGGGAACGGACTGCATACCGAGGGTTATAATACTGTGGCGGCTTAGGGGGCTTTATACCACCTTTTCTTCAGTGATTTATTGTTCAAGCGAGCGAGCGTACAGAGCAAGCGAGCGAGAACACTATGTGGCATAGTATAATAGGGTGGCAGAGAACAGCGCCAAGACTGTGTTGTCTAGGGAACTATTAAAGCCACAACGGATATATGGACAGCATTAGAAACCTAGCAAAAAAATAACAGGAGTTACTTGAGGGACTTATCTCAAAATTTGCCGCGCCAGTTCTGATGAAAGGAAAATAAAAGTACCAAACTGAGCACCAGAACCGAGTTATTCTAGAAGTTAAAAGCTACTGCAGATCTGTTCAGACAGCTGGAAAGCTTATGAAGAAGCAATTGGTACTACTTAAGTTAAATAGACTTAGCTTTTAACATCAAGCGAGATGGATGGATGGATGGATGGATGGATGGATGTGGAATCGTGGATGCTTGGACCGATGGTAGAGTTCCTTCTGTTTTGTCCTGTCCTTCCACCTGCCGACAAAAATCATCATCAATATCATCGTCAGTATAATCATCATCATAATCATCATCATAATCATCATCATAGTTGTCGTCCTCATTACCACCATCATCATCATCATTATTTACACCGTCATTCTCATTATCATTACCATTCTCATCATCATCATCATCATCATCATCTTCATCATATTATCATCATCATCACCTACCTATTTATCTATATCGGTTTACCTATAGCCAGACTCCTTGATCCCGTAAGGGGTGGCCACAAGCAAATCGCCTTCATGATGTACTGTCCTCTACCATTTAGCTCAAGTATCCCACTCATATGTTTCTACTCTTTCCCTCCATCTCATCGTCGGTCTCTCCATCCCCCTCTATCCTTCCAGCTAACTCATGTGGACTCTTCTAGTCATTTTCTTATTCGTCATCCTCTCCACATGGCCAAACCATCTCGAAGTATTTCTCTTAACGCTTTCAATTTCATCCACATCAGCATCACAACGCTCCTTCATCTGCCCATTTGTCTGTCTGTCTCTCTATGAAATTCCACATGCTCCTCTCAAGTAGCTCATTTCCACCGCTCTCACTCTTGACTTGTGTCCTTCCAGCAAGATCCAAGCTTCACTTCCATACTTTAAAGTGGGAATCACAGCATGCAGTGCCCTTTTTTTTTCATACTTTCATCCTCAGTTCCCTCTTCCTAACCACTGCTTTTTAGAGAATAAGCAACCCTCCTTCCCTGACGCATCATTCCAGTCACTTCATCCTCTAATCTTCCATCCTTATTCATCACATTACATAAATACTTAAATGCACTCATATTCTTCCATTTCCTGACTATGCAGCCTCACTGTGCATTCTGTAACCTCATACGTTGAGATGTTAAAGCATCACCACCATCAGCATCAACATCATTATCACCATCAATATCATCACCATCAGCCTGTGACACACCACTGCATGATAAGGACCCTCTCACCTTTCTCCACTCTGATCCATTGATTGTTAGCCTGTTCCGTTATTGCTCGGTAGATCTGCATCATATGATCTCTCCATCTTGTTCTCTGTGCACCTCTTCTTCTCACTCCATCTCTGGCTTGCCATTCAGTTACGCTCGCTCTCCTTCTGTTATCTCTTCTGTGAAAGACGTGACCTGAGGTGTGTGTGTGGAGTTACCTGGAAACAAGCTCAGAATTACTAGATGCGGGAGCTTAAGGACACTTTGGTTAATCCCCTTGGTGTGGTGTGGTGTGGTGTGGTGGGGGGGGTTGTGGTGTGGTGTGGGAAGGGTTATGTGGTGAGGGTTGTGTGGTGTGTGAGGGTGGTTATGTGTGGTGTGGTGTGGCAGGGTGGCTTTGTGTGGTGTGGTGTGGGAGGGTGGTTATGTGTGTTGTGGTGTGGCAGGGTGGCTTTGTGTGGTGTGGTGTGGTGTGGGAGGGTGGTTATGTGTGTTGTGGTGTGGGAGGGTGATTTTCTGTGGTGTGGTGTAGGAGGAGGATTTTTTTTGTGGTGTGGTGTGGTGTGGGAGGGTGGCTTTGTGTGGTGTGGTGTGGGAGGGTGGCTTTGTGTGGTGTGGTGTGGTGTGAGAGGGTGGTTATGTGTGGTGTGATGTGGGAGGAGGATTTTTTTGTAGTGTGGTATGGTGTGGGAGGTTGTTATTTGTGGTGTGGTGTGGGAGGTTGTTATGTGTGGTGTGGTGTGGGAGGGTAATTTTGTGTGGTGTGGTGTGGTGTGGTGCTGTGTGGGAGGAGGATTTTTTTGTGGTGTGGTGTGGGAGGGTGATTTTGTGTGGTGTGGGAGTGTGATTTCGTGTCGTGTAGTGTGAAAGATTGGTATGGTGTGGTGTGATACGGTGTGGGAGGGTGGTATGGTATGGTGTCGTATGAGAGGGTGATGGTGTGTGACTTAATATGTGGGACTGGTAGAACGTAACTTGGCTTCACTATAATCACTAAAGCCTATATGAGTACAACACCTCTCATCCGAAAATGGTTAGTGAGAAGCAGACGGTCAGGGCCGGTTCTAGAGCTACTGTGATAAAATGTAGAAAATCATGTGTTGTATCCTTAAATTTAAAAAGAATATGTGAGGTTAATTCTTACCTTTAAATAAAGACCAAAATATATGTATTACTTCACTCATATTCATCCACTTCCTAACGATACATAAAGAGACGTTGATCAGTGCATTATGGAACCCTGTGCTGTGATTTATGGGATGTAATAAGCTTTTCAGAATATTGCGTAAGTGTCTCGTAATTGTATAGGTAAAAGGTCCTATATTCTTGGCCTAATATTTACACTTGAAATAAAACTATGAATGTGTGGAAATAATTCTGCCATTTGAATAACTATGGTATCATCAACCAAGATATACATACACGAACAGAAGCAAGCACACACACACACACACACACACACACACACACACACACACACACACACACACACACACACACACACACACACACACAGTCAACAAAACACGAAGTTAAACAGAAAGGAAAGGGAGAGGTGACTCAGCCAATGACTTGAAGATCGTCGTCATCATCATCGTCGTCGTCGTCATCGTCGTCGTCGTCTTCGTTGTCGTTATCATCACCATCATCATCTTCCTCGTCGTCATCATTATCATCATCATCATCATCGTCAGCAGCAGCAGCATGTCATCACCATCCCAATTCACTGTAAAAAAATGTAGTACAGAAGTTATATCAATATCATCACCATTATCATCAAATACATCACTATCATCTAACCATATTCTAGAGTTTGCATCAACATCATCAGCAGCAGCAGCATCAACATCATCAGCAGCAACATCCGTCTTCATCATCATCATCATCATCATCATCATCATCATCAGCCTGTGACACACCACTTCAGGATAAGGACCCCTCTCACCTGTCTCCACTCCGATCCTTTGGTTGTTAACTCGTTCCGTCCCTGCTCGGTCGATCTGCGAGTATCATCTCTATCTTGTTCTCTGTGTGCCTCATCCTCTCACTCCATCTCTGGTCTGCCATTTAGTTACGCTGGCTGTCCATGTGTTACCTGCTCTATGGAAGACGTGACCTAAGGACTGCGTGTGGACTGACCTGTAAACAAGAGGACAAATATACGTGTGTTGCAGCATCACTACTATATCCTGTTCACTCTAACTTGGCGTAAAATTGCAATCTCTTTCTTAAATTTTGCGTTGTGACAAGGGGTTAACACTAGAATGGTGCTAGTCACGAAGAAGTGGTATGAAAATGATGTAGAGCTGTAAGTTCAATTCTTTCACTAAACTACGAGAAATAAGCTGCAAAAAACGACTATCTCGGCCTTGGTAAAATGAAGGAACACCACCACAATATACGCGTACGTGTGTGTGTGTGTGTGTGTGTGTGTGTGTGTGTGTGGTGCGAGGTGCCTGTGTGTTACCATAGCAACCTCCCGACACCATCACAGTTACATACACACATTTCCCCACCAGCAAGTTCCATTAGAGAGTACTGTGTGTGTGTGTGTGTGTGTGTGTGTGTGTGTGTGTGTGTGTGTGTGTGTGTGCGCATGCGCTTCAGGACAAAATAACTTACATACAATATTTTTTTTCCATCACATTGTCCCTCTGAAATATGAATCGCACTTATCAGTTTACATTCAGGTCCCAAACTGTACTGTTGGGTGGACAGGGACAAGGGGGCAGGCAAACCTTGTCCACCAGTCTGATCGGCACGAGAATCAACAGGACGACATTCACACTGCTATTTCACTGGTGCTGAGACACCAAGATTGAGGCGGTACAAGGCAGAGTTGCCGTGAATTGCACACTGGTTGTGACGTCATTATTGCACACGGTTTCGTTTAGTAACCAGGATGACAGAGGATGTATTGTTGGTATAACTACCATAAAATTTGGTATACTGTGAATACTGGAAGAGAGGGTATAATTAATGATGTCAGACCTATTATGATTCAAATGTAAGGACGTTAAATGATTAAGAGAGTTAATAAGTCAGCAAATGTTGATTAATAACAAGACAGGAGACAAGTAAGTTTATCCACATCCAAGTTTTCTAGTATATCAACTGTACACGATTTACAACATTGTTTCGGTATTTCTTTAATATTACAAAGTAAGTGTGCACTGCTAATGGTTGGCACGAGTCTTGTAAATAATATATATATTTTTTTAATTATATAGCCGGGTGCGTAGAGGTAGACTGTTCAACGACGTATTCTCCCTTGTTTTAAATGACAGTATTATAGACAAACGCTACATATTCGTTGGTTTAATCATGACAAAATTCCTCGTATTCCTACAAAATAACGTGAACAATTAGTGTGGAAAAAAATTCCACACGAGTGTGGAATGACGTCCGCCTGCCCACATCCATGCTCGTCGTTCATTTGTTTTTCCACATTAGCAGACGATTTTCCACAAAACGGCAGCACTGGACTACAAGGCCTCCTCATCTCCCTCACACTAACATCCCCCTTGTCTCATCAGAATTACGTCTAGTAGCCTTATAGGTATTATTTCTTTGGGCCATGATACTTCCTGGCTGTCAGTGAGATATCCTTGTGTCCTAATGTAGTCACCTTAATGGCTAAAAACAACAAATAGCCAACACTTACCTCAGGGGAATGATGCAACAGCAACAAACACACACCCTCGTCCTTCCACTGTCATACGGCCACTAGCAAAAGTAGCCAAGTAGCGACGCCCACCAAGACGAGAAACATGTCCAGCTACTTTTACAACCACTAGATGGTACCCGGGCCCTCTCATAGTAGGGGCAACTCTAGTATTTTATTCCATGTACTGTTGGGCGATGACATTCAGCTGAGAGTGAGTCATACTACTATAAGAGTGTTAATGCTGTCTCTATTAACTCTCATGATCATACAGGTCTACCAGCCCTACCCAAAAATAAATTGTGTGTGTGTGTGTGTGTGTGTGTGTGTGTGTGTGTGTGTGTGTGTGTGTGTGTGTGTGTGTGTGTCTATGTGTTTTGTGTGTGTGGTGTGAGGTGCCTGTGTGTTACCATGGCAACCTTCCGATACCATCACAGTTACATACACACATTTCCTCACCAGCAAGTTCCACTAAAGAGTACTGTGTGTGTGTGTGTGTGTGTGTGTGTGTGTGTGTGTGTGTGTGTGTGTGTGTGTGTGTGTGTGTGTGTGTGTGAGTGGGTGGGTGAATGTGTTGTGTGTGGAGGGTGGGGGTGAATGGTTTGATGTGGTTGCTGTGTGTGTGTGTGTGTGTGTGTGTGTGTGGTGTTGTCTATGTGTACCAGGTGACCCTGTGTGTGTGTCCGGCAGGGACACTGTGTGTGGATGCATTGTAGAGCTCATAGTGAACCTGTTTGAATGAAGGTTTGGGTATGCATATCAGTAAATGTGCATATATATATGTGTGTGTGTGTGTGTGTGTGTGTGTGTGTGTGTGTGTGTGTGTGTCCATATGAGTATTCATAAATGTGTGTGCATCAGTGTGTGTACTCATCAGTGTGTGCATCAGTGTGTGTATGCATCAGCGGCTGTGTGTATCAGTGTGTGCATACATTGCCGTGTGCGTGTATCAGTGTCTTAATGCATCAATGCGTGCGTGCATCCATGTGTGTGCATCGGTGTATTTGTGCCAGCGTGTGTGCGTGCATCACTGTGTACGTGCAACAATGCCTGCATGAATCAGTATGTGTGTATTGAAACATATGTGGGTGCATCAATATATATGTACTACCATGTGCTTGCTTGCTTCCACGAGCATAAACTTTGTAAATATAGGTAAATTAAGTGCGCCTTCGTGCATTCCCTGTATGTATGTATGTATGCATGTATATATGTGTGTGTGCAGGTGCGTACATGTGTGCACTTGGGTGTGCGTCTGAGTATATGTGTGTGTTTTGTGTTTGTGTGTGTTTTTTGAGTAGATGCATGTGTACGTGAATGCACTTACAGCAGATTTATGACTACAGAACTAAGGTTATTTTTGCCAGCACGTTCTTACCCTAAAATACAAGCCTCAGTAGTCACTTTATATTCAGGTTCTGATCTGTACTGCTGCGTGGACAGAGACAAGGGGGAAACAAACCATGTCCACCAGTTTGATCGGCACGAGAATCCACAGGACGATACTCACTTATTTCACTGGTGCTGAGACGCCAGAACTGAGATGCTGCTCGGCTCCCTTCCCTCACACACTGCCCCCTTGTCTCATCAAACTGACGTGTATTACCTTTATTTTTTATTTGTCTTTAGCCTATGATACATCCTGGCTGTCAGCAAGATATCCTTGTGTCCTAATGTAATTACCTTAATGACTAAAAACAGCAAAATCTAACGCTTACCTCAGGAGACTGAGTCAACGCCCCCTTACCTTCCCATCTCCTTTACTCACTGATACCTTCTTCGTCTCACCGACAAATACACGTGTTACCCATATTTTTTACATGTCTTTAGCTTATAACACTTCCTGGCTGCCACTAATATATCTTTGTGTCCCAGTATAATCCTCTGAATGGTTAATAACAGCAAATTCCAACACGTACCCACAAGAAAGCGCCGACGTTCCCTCTCCCTCTCGTCGTCCGGCGGCCACTGACTGACAGAGGCAAGCAGCGAGCCCTACCAAGCTTAGAATCTTTGCTTAGCTACTCTTATAGCCAAAAGATGGTATGGTGACCCTCTCATGACAGGGATTACTCTAGTGTTCCATCCCAGCTAATCCTAGACGCTTTGATCCACCTGAGAGTAAAGCATAGGAAACAGAGTGTGTAAAAATGCAGGTTCTCTCTTCATTCTGACTTGCCGTAAGTGCTTGGGATAGATTAAAAGCATCTACTTGCCCGAGTGCCAGGGGGTTAACTCACCCTCTTCAGGCCCACAGTGGGGGCGGAGGGGCATTGGTTACAAGATTGTGACAACGTGAGTCAACTTTTACCTGGTTGTGGTGTAGTGGTATGCTGCCTGGCTCTAACCTGAGAGTCCTGGGTTCGATTCCCGGCATATTGGTAATTTCTCTGATCATCCTTATATTGCTGAGGCCAGAAGGTTTTATTCAGCTGAGAGTGGGTTGTAGGAGTCTTGTGTGTAAAAGAGAGCAGGTGTAAGGACGATAGCAATCAGAATCAGCAATAAAGTACTGTATCATTACTGAAAATTTCTATGCATTAGATATCTGTTACGTATAGCACAAATTGAAGGTTCAGATAAAAGCAGAGATATAAATTTGTGCTTTCTCTCTCTCTCTCTCTCTCTCTCTCGTTTTATCTTTCTCTTTCCACACCCTCTCTTCGTGTCTTCCCTTTAGCTGCCTCAGGTGGGTAATGGCTGTCTCCAGCTTATAATGCTCGCACACTTCATGCTCCACTTATTGCATTCACTTTAATAATAATAATAATAATAATAATAATAATAATAATGATAAACACATCTTTCAACTTGTAGTTTTTGGATTCCCTATCGGACGATAATTATAAATATAAGAAAACTCATGTTTCAGGGGAAAGTAAAGGAACTGAAGCATTAAATTTAGTTAACTTTCCTCCCCTCTTTCTTCCTCGTCAGTATAATATTTCTCGATAAGAGAAAAAGAGCAGCGAATAAAAGCAAAAAGAACAGAGAATGAGATAAAGAGCAGGGACTGAAACAAAGCGCATTAAGGCAGAATGGGGCCAGAAAAAGTGAAAAAAACGAATAGCGAAAAAAAGAACACAGGGTAACAGTAATATAGGCTTAGATACGTAGTTCGGAGGCTGATGAGGACTATGAGAAGTGCTACAGTATAAGAAGACGAGACTACGTGGTTCAGAGGCTGATGAAGGCTATGAGAAGACCATGAATGATTTGAGAGGGTTGTCATTGTATAATCAGACAGGACGTGTACGACTCCCTTTATGGTGTATGTAATCAGCAGTAAAAAGCCTTGCAAACAGGAGTTTAGTAGAGGATAATCCACAAATATGGGATTCAATGTTGTGCTTTGCCACATGGGCATATAACACAGCGTATCACAGAGTGTTAAAGGAATCCCCATTCTACCTCATGTTCCTAAGGGACCCTGGTGTCCCGTATGATGTCGTAAAACAGGAACCGATCTGCTATGATCTGGATAACTATAAAAATGAGATGGCCATTAAAGCTAATCGTACCTTTAAAAGATGTTTAAGGTACATTGAGGAAAGTCAAGAGGCCATGGAGAATCAACAGACATCGAGAGCAAAAGTAAAAGAGATTCGTACAGGAGATAGGGTTTATATACGAAAGATTCCCAAGCCAGGAGAGCCTAAGAAACTTCAACCTCTATATGATGGACCTTTTAGAGTGAAAGAGAAAATTAGTGATGTGATAGTAAAACTGGTAGACATAAACACGGGGAGAGTCATGAAAGTCCACACAGACAGAGTCAGGCTTGCCCACGAAGATAATTTAGACGAGACAATGAATGGTAATGTGCGGAGAGCATATCCCCTCCATGAGGATCCTCTACTGCCAGAGGAAGTGCAAAAATATAAACTGAGAGATATTTTAGACGTAGAAACAGCGGACGAAGGAAACGCCTCACAATTGCAGGAAACAGAGGAAAGTACTCAAAGCGTGCAGAGCTTGCACGAAGAGCAAGAAGAAGGTACGGTGGCTGATTCGATTGATGATGCCGAAGGAGGAAGAAAAACCTATAGTTTAAGATCTACGGGACAGGACAGGTAACAGACTTACCTAATATTATGGATAGGCCTATAGAATACCTAAAATAAAAGTTGACCCTTTTTACAGGCCCTACTGACCGTGATCATCAGTGGACTTGGAAGTCAAGCATGGGAAGACCTACCAGTGAGAGCGGGACTTGCATTCACCGCACAACGTCAGGCCCACATAATAATAATAATAATAATGACGTATAGAAAAGGGGGGGAAAGGAAGGAAGGGAAGAATGATTGTGTATATGTGATGAGTGTTATGCAACCAGGGCGACGACACGTGGCAGGAAATAGGCCTTAGTTTAAACTCCCGGCCTTACTGAGAGCTCTGGTCCTGGTTGCATTGTGTAAAGTGCATGTGTGTGTGTGTGTGTGTGTGTGTGTGTGTTTTAAAGTAGGAGAGGAAGAATTTAGACTAAGAGAAAGAGTGTCGGGGCTTAACCCAACGTGCGTGTGTTTGGTGTTGGGAAGGGGGGGGGGGGTCTCGCACGTGCACTGTGTTGTTAATTAAGGACGGGAGGAGTGAATAGCTACGGCTTTCTCTGCCAAGCATTAGCTTATTGGCTGCCTCTCAGGTTCATCTGATTTTTCCGGCTCCAGCAGCCTGGGTAGGACAGTAGGATACGGGTGTTAGGGTAAGGTGTTGTAGCCCTGGGGGGCTTGGGTAGGGGGATAAGGAAAGGGGAGGGGTGGAGGAAGGGGAGTATGGGGGGGTCAGGGTCTGAGGCAGGATGCTGGATATGAGGATGGCGGGTTATTACGTGGCTGCCGTGATCTTGATAATGGGTGTAGGGGTGGTTTAGAGTCTTAAGTGAATTGCAGGGTGTGAACTAAGTAGTTGATTAATAAAAGGGTCAGTAATAAATAAACTATTGGTGCTTAAGTGAACCCTCAGCGAAACACGAACATGTTCCGCCCTTGCCATGACGCGAGACTGGTGTGCATTGGTACCTTGTGAGGTAACCAGACAGCGAGGCGCCGCGGAGCTGGGCGGCGTGTGTCTACACCCAACCTCTAACATTTGGTAACTGAGGCGGTGATCGTTGATTCGTTGGTGTGGCAGCGAGATGCGGATGAAGATCTTGGTAGACGGCCTGGCGCCATGGCCTAACCGAAGCAGATATACACCCAACAACACCAAGAGCGACACTGAGGGTCGCTGACTGGGCATAGGGGTTTTAAATGGGTTGAGGCAGACAGGTAGACGCCGCATTGGGGGCGGGGCTTGCAATAAAGAAAATTCCCACAAAATGTAGGGGACCCTTATGTAACTTTGACTAATCTTTACACCGTCCATTGTCGTTTGTTTTTGTTTTTTCTCTCTCTCTCTCTCTTGTTCTTACGTTGCCTCATGTTCAAAGGTCCTTTTATTTCTTAATGGCGGTGGTCTAATATAAATTTCCATGTGGCTCTATATGTGGACACTCAGTGGATTGTGTTTTCCATTCTTTCCCTAATCTACAGTTTATCACATCTTTCCTGGCTTATTTCCCAGCGATATCTATACTGCATTCGGATTCTACACTAAGTTATTTCCTGCTTAATCAGTTGCTTTGTACTGTGATCGTATCGTATCGTTTATAAAGGCTCCAATAAGCTTGCATGCGTCGGCCTTAGTCACATGATGGCTCTCCACGCTGCTTGATCTCTGGCAGCCTCCCTATTCAGTCCCTTATCCCTGAGGTCACACTCTATGACCTCGTCTCAGGTCTTTTTCGGTCAGCCTCTTGCAACCCTACCCCCGACGTTCACACTTCTTACTGTAGATCCATAATATCTGAATGTTTCTTGTCTGCTTCTTACCATTTGTAGAGGTTCCCTGTACTGTGTGTGTGTGTGTGTGTGTGTGTGTGTGCGCGAAGTGAAAACACGAGTAATGGGGACAAGGATGGCGTTGGTAATGAATGGTGATGGATGGAATATCTCAAATTTGTTGTATGCTGATGATGCATGGTGTGGCATGAAAATGAAAAGTCAAGAGTGAGAGCAGTGGAGATGGGACTGCTGAGGAATGTATGTGGAGTACAGAGAGTGGATAGGATACGAAATAACGATTCGCGGAAGATGTGGAGTGAAGTCGGTGGACACCAGAATCGAAGAGTGTACTGAGATGGTATGGTCATGTGGAGAGAATGGATAACAATAGAGTGGTGAAAAAGGTATATCTGAGCGAATTTGAAGGAGGGAGGAGGAGAGGTAGGCCAAGGAGAATGTGAAGAGATATGGTGGATGAGTGTGCTGGGATGAGAGGTATGGAAGTCGGTGAGCCTGGCTGGATGAATGTTGTGAGAAGTGCATAACCAGGAATTTGGCACCCCATTTTAACGTGACAGCGTTCTAATTGACTGTATCAGATAGGTATATGAGAAGCTACAGAACGTGGTGAAAGTTTTTTTGGTTTATCTGATGGAGCCAGGATTCCGGGGGCTTGACTAATGAGTGAATGGAAGCGTGGTCCATTGAACTGGGCAAACTTAAGTTGTCTGGACGTTGCTACTTCTCACCCTGCCGTAGGTTGGTAAAGGAGGTCTGGATGATGATGATGATGATGATGATGATAATGATAATGATGATGATAATGATGATTATGATTATTATTATCATTATTATTATGTGGAGATTGTGAGGCGTGAAAGGACTGAACTTTCTGGTGAGTCTTTTGAGTGTGTGGAAGAGTTTTGTTATCTGGGACACATGTTATGTGCTGGAGGTGGGGCTGGAGCAGCTCTGTGGCTAGAGTGAGCAGTGGTTGGAAGAAGTTCAGGGAGCTGTTGCCTCTCCTGACACTGAGAGGTCTCTCCCTACGTGCTAAGGGGTCTTTGTATGTGGCATGTGTTAGGAGTGTAATGCTGTATGGTAGTAAGACCTGGGCAGTAAAGAGAGAGGATATTCACAGACTCAAACGTACAGAAATGACAATGATTAGGTGGATGTGCAGTGCGTCCCTGAGTGTGAGGCTTGGGGAAGGAGGGGGGGCTAAGTTTGTGACAGAAGAGTTGCGAGGTAGGATTGGACTGGAGTGTACTGGTGGTGTGATGAGGAGGGGTAGATTGAGATGGTTTGGTAGGAAGGATGGGAGTGGAGTGTATTGGTGTGGTGATGAGGAGGGATAGATTGAGATGGTTTGGGAGAATGGATGGGACTGGAGTGTATTGATGTGATGAAGAAGGGTAGATTGAGATGGTTTGGGCATGTGGAGAGGATGGGGGATGACAGTTGGGTGCAGAAAGTGAGAAATGTGAACATTAGATTTAGGGATGCGAGAAGCAGACCGAAAAAAAAAAAAAAAAGGGGCGAAGTCATTGGGTGCGACCTCATGGATAAGGGACTGAATAGGGAGGCTGCCAGAGATCGAGCGTCATGGAGAGCCGCCAGTAGGTGACTAAGGCAATGCATGCAAACAGGTTGGAGCGTTTATAAACGAAACGAGACGAAAATCGAAGCAATGATAGTACCGTACAATTGGCCTGGACATGGCACTTGTACTGTAGATGCCACACAACAGTAAAAGTGATTTTGTTCCCACCAAACACTACCAGTCTGATGTAGCTATTCAGTCAGGAGATCCCCAACACTCGAGGTGTTTACTGTGCACGGCCATGTAAGGCAATGCACACACGGGGCTGGAGGTGACTGGGTTGATCACAGAGGACTGGGGTGACCTAGAGGTTCACCTACCACCACAACAGGTGGTCAGAGCTCATGGTACGACACTCCAGCCATTGTGGAAGTGTTGCCACTGAGAGGATATGATAATAAACATAGTGTCAGTGAGGGGCAGCGTCTGTGGCAGCCATCGAACGCGGGTGACGCTAAGTACCCGTGCACACGTCAGTCCTTGCAACACCCTTCACTGGTGCACTTAGGGTGCCAGTGCAAGGGGCCAAAAGAACACCGGGGCAAGGTCTGACTGTTGATATGATGAGTGACATTATCTGGCTACCCCACACCACCAAGACATGTCACTCAGCAAAACCATACAGGTGATGGAGCACGAGGAACCTACCGCACTCAATGTAAATATGAGAAGGCCAAAGACACAACACATACGGTAATGAAGAGACCAACACAGCGGCAACTGAGCAAAATATCGGAGGTGGCCGACTACTTCAAGGATTAATGGATATGATTCCAAAATGGCGACCATCATCCACTCACTTGATGCAATACTGCCTACTTCTTCCTTTACCTTTATCATTCTTTTTCTGTGTCTGCTCTCCTCTCTTTCTATTTCTCACCAGCATCCACTCACTTGATGTAGTGCTGCCTACTTCTTCCTTCACCTTTATCATTCTTTTTCTGTGTCTGTCCTCCTCTCTTCCTATTTCTCCCATCTTTCCTGTCACTTTTTGTTACTCCTCTTTCCTTTTCAGGTGCCTTTACATTGAGTGACAAGCCTAATGGTTTCCTGTAAGCCAGGAAACCATTTACAACTCTGGGTGGTAACCATATAACCAACCCATAAGTGTTCCTTATGTGTCAACAAGGTTGGCGGAGGGTTAGTGCCCCTCCCCGTAAAACAACTAACTCAAGAGACAAACGGCCACCCCTTGCCGGATTATGGCGTCTGACGATAGATAGATAGATAGGTACGAGATTATGGCGTCTGGCGATAGATAGATAGATAGATACGGAATTATGGCGTCTGGCGATATATAGATGGATAAATATATAGATAGATGAGGGATTATACCGTCTGGCGATAGATAGATATATAGATAGATATGGGATTATGGCGTCTGGCGATAGATAGACAGATGGATAGATAGGGGATTTTGGCGTCTGGGATAGATAGATAGATGGATAGATACGGGATTATGGCGTCTGGCGATTGACTGATAGGTAATGAATTATGGCGTCTGGCGATAGATAGACAGATAGATGGATAGATACGGGATTCTGGAGACTGGCGATAGATAGATAGGACGAATAACTGTCTATCTATCTATCTATTGCCAGACGTCTCAATCCTGCAAGGAGTGGCCATAAACAAATCGCCTCCATGTCGTCCTGTCCCCCGCCATTTCACTGCCCTTCTCCCAGCTCACACACCCCTCTCCCATATACCTCTCCACTCCATCCCCTCATCTCATCCTTGGCCTACCCCTCCCTCTCTCCCCCTCCACTTCACTCACATACACTCTCCTCGTCAGTCTCTCACTCTCCATCCTCTCCACATGGCCAAACCACCTCAGTGTGTTTCTCCTAACGCTTCCTATCACATCCACATCCACACCACAACGCTCCTTCACTTCCTCATTTGTCAGTCTGTCTCTCCATGTAACTCCACATGCTCCTCTCATTTTTTTTTTTTTTAAATGCAAGGAAGAAGGAACCAAAGGCCAGGAGCCGGGAAACCGTTCCTTCCAAGAAAAAAATAAAACAATACAAAGGAGAGCCAAATTCAAGATCCGTTCATTTCGAGATGCCTGGACACACTGCTTTAGAAAGATTGGAGATCATAGGAAGCAGGAAATACAGACAGAGGTAGACAGTTCCAGAGTTGACCTGTTGCATAAATGAAGGACTGCCCAAAGCATCCTAGTGAGATATACCACCTTCCCCTCCCTCTATAAAACAACGATAATAAATACAAGGAAATTATAGTATATGTAAAGACAGCGAGGAAAACTATTTAGTATGTGTTTGTTTATGTAGATGCATTTCTGATGGATTGATAAGTCTATAGGAAGTTGTTACATAAGAAGATGAAGGGTGAGCGGTTCTTCACATCCCTGTCTATCTGTCTATCTATTGCCAGACGCCTTAATTCCGTAAGGGGTGGCCACAAACAAATCGCCTCCATGTCGCCCTGTCCCCCGCCATTTCATTGCCCTGCTCCCAGCTCACACCCCCCTCTTTCATTTACCTAACTCCAGCCCTCCACCTCATCCTCGGTCTCCCCCCTCCCTCTCCCTCCCTCCATTTCACTTACATGCATCGTCTTAGTCTTTTATTCTCCAGTTTCTCAACGTGTCCAATATGGCTTAAAGATACAGTAATACACAACTCTGTACGGTAAGTGTTATGCACAGCTTTGTTTTACTGTGTTTACATATAACTATTCCTACTTGTTTTTATATATTTGCTTTAGAACCCAATGTGATTATACAGTGAACTACGCTATGTTGTAATTTCCTCCTTCTTGCTTTACTATCCTTATCCATCAGCATGTAGAATTAGATCTCGTAGTCATAGTCTACTCTGTAACAAAAACCTCGAAAGGATCATAAGGTCTATTGCTGTTTGCTGTTCTTTGTATTCCTTTGTACTCCCTCCCTCTTCTCTCTCCTCCCTCCTGCCTCACATCCCTCCCTCCCTCCCTCATCCCTCCTTCTCAATCTCTCCCCCCCTCTCCCTCCCTCTCTGCCTCTCCTTCCCACCTTAACATTATCTTCGAGGGCGCTATCTAGCAGTTTCCTGCCTCTTAACACTATCTTGGAGGGCGCTGGCTATGGCATTATCCCCAGCTGACCCCTCCACCTCCTCTCCTCGTCTCTAAATGGGTAGCGTGTAATTTTTCCCACGTGCAGGTCCGTCGCTTATTTGTTTTTCCACATTAGCAGACGATTTCCACGGAGCGGCAACCCTGTCAGCCTGTCTGTCTCTCCACGTAGCTCCACATTCCTCTCAGATAACTTATTTCCACACCACTTTTCACACTAATAAAGATGATTTGGCTCAACTGAAAGAACAGGCAGTATCAAAGAACTGACGAACAATATCCTGCCTTACCTTTGTTTATCTCGGATAGATGGGCAAGCTGTTTAAACACTATCAACACTGAGAATAGACACACAGCTCGAGCGTCCTCCCCCTCTCACGGTTAGAGGGTGACTGACGGGATTCGAAGCTCCTTCTTCTTTTTTTTTTTTTTAATGCAAGAAAGAAGGAATCAAAGGCCAGAGCCCGCAAACCGTTCCTTCCAAGAAAAAAACAAAAACAATACAAAAGAGAGCCAAATTCACGATCCGTTTATTTCGAGATGCCTGGACACACTACGTCTGAAACACTGGAGATCATAGGGAGTAGGGAATACAGACAGAGGGAGACAGTTCCAGAGTTGACCTGTTGCATAAATGAAGGACTGGAAGTAACTGTTAACTCTTGCATCAGAGAGCTGGACAGAAAAGGGATGAGAGTTTGTTGCTAGACGGGTGCTATGCACCCGTCGTAGAGGTGGAGGGATGCAAGCAGACAGGTCAGAGGAGCAGTGACCATTGAAGTAGCGATAGAACAGAGATAAAGATGCAACAGTGCGGCGAAGAGACAGAGGTTGAAGGGAGCCAGTAAGAGGAGGAGAGTTTATGAGACGAAAAGCCTTTGACTCTACCCTACTGAGTAGAGCTGTATGTGGGGAGCCTCCCCGCACATGAGAGTTGTACTCCACACAGGGGCGAATAAAATTGAACTCTAGTTCGAAATAAAATGCTTGTTTTTATTATGCTGATTAATATTTATCTTTAATATTAATCCTTTCTATATATCTATCTATGGACGCCTTCATCGGGTAAGGAGTGGCCACAAACAATTCGTCTCCATG
>NC_137039.1:4100136-4102636 GCF_032717465.1 Coenobita brevimanus
TAGGAAGAAAAATAAATCACTTAGGAAGAGGTGTTAGGGATTTATATAACAATGAATAGGGCAGTAAGGTGTAATAAGCAAAATAAATCGCTTAGGAAAAGGTGTTAGGCTTTATATGACAATGAATAGGACAGTTACGTGTAAAAAGCAAAATAAATCGCTTAGGAAGAAGTGTTAGGGATTTATATAACAATGAATAGGGCAGTAGAGTGTATAAAGCAAAATAAATCGCTTAGGAAAAGGTGTTAGGGATTTTTATAACAATGAATAGGGCTACAAAGTGTAACAAGGAAAATAAATCACTTAGGACGAGGCGTTAGGGATTTATACAGCAATGAAAAGGCAGTAAAGGGTAATAAGCAAAATAAATCGCTTAGGATGAGGTGTTAGGGATTTGTATAACAATGAATAGGGCAGTAAAAGTGTAAAAAGCAAAATAAATAGCTTAGGAAAAGGCGTTAGGGACTTGAGTTGGTGGACAAGGCTGTGTGTGGAGAGAGAGAGAGAGAGAGAGAGAGAGAGAGAGAGAACCTATTTTGTATGCTAAAACTGAAAGACAAAGGAGAGAGAGAGAGAGAGAGAGAGAGAGAGAGAGAGAGAGAGAGAGAGAGAGAGAGAGAGAGAGAGAGAGAGAATCTATTTTGTATGCTAAAACTGAAAGACAAAGGAGAGAGAGAGAGAGAGAGAGAGAGAGAGAGAGAGAGAGAGAATCTATTTTGTATACTAAAACTGAAAGACAAAGGAGAGAGAGAGAGAGAGAGAGAGAGAGAGAGAGAGAGAGAGAGAGAGAATCTATTTTGTATGCTAAAACTGAAAGACAAAGGAGAGAGAGAGAGAGAGAGAGAGAGAGAGAGAGAGAGAGAAATATGTCGACGAAAGCAAATCAAAATTCAAACCATTCTTCCGTTGGGTGTTAAATTATTGTAAACGGTTTTCTGTTTAAATATCTGAACATTTAAATCGTCCGTATCATAAGATCGGTTACTGTGTAGAAATTGGGAGGAGGAAGAAGGGAGGGAAGGGGGAGGAGGGAAGGTATGGAGGGAGGGGGAGGAGGGAAGGTAAGGTGGAGAGAAGGAGAGGGAGGGGTAGAGGGAAGTAGGAGGCTTGTTGGGGGGTGGGGAAAGACTCGTGAAATCTGGATGCCTGGTCGAGGTTGCGTATAAATAATTCAAACTCTCTAATATATTTAATTCAAATCCTGTATCTTTCTTTCATTATTCTCAAGTGAACTAATTAATCAGAAGATATAATTAAGCCCCAATTAGCACTATAGGTGTAATTAGGAGGTGTATATAGGCCTCATTAAGTACGAGATTTGGCGGGATTGCTATGAGGGGGGGTAGTATTATGACGCCGTGAAATATGTACTCAGTTACCATCAATTAATTTTAAACCTATTTTCCAAAACTAACCCCATTTCTTTCAAGACAAAATTTATATAGAAAGAAAAGATGATAAAATTTTGTATATTGAGAAACAGGAAAGGCCCCGCTATTGTTTTTCTTATGCTTTATTTAAAAATTTGAAAATACTGATTGGAAACTCACCGGGAGAGAGACGCTGGCTATGAGCTGCTGTTTGGGGCAGTATGAGTTGCTATCTTGTGGAGGGAGGGTGATTGATGAACGCTCGTGTTTATTATTATTATTATTATTATTATTATTATTTTGCGGGCGTGTAGAGACGAAAAGGAGTATGTAACAGTCGAACCCAGATCTGTGTGACTTGCAGGGGGAGTGTCTGTGTGTTTTTCCGTGTTTTTTTGTGCTTGTAAAGGGAACAGAAATATTACAAGAGTTTTTCTCGTGTGTTTTTCTGTGTTTTAGCGCGTGTGTGGAGACGAAAAGGAATATTATCAGTCAACCCAGATCTGTGGCACTTGTAGTGGCAGCGGCTGGGTGTTTGGCCGTGTTTTTTTCTGTGTTTTTCCGCCTGTGAAGAGAAGAGGAATATTGGAAGACGAAGGAAGTGTTTTAGTGAAGTGCTATTGGAGAGAGACAGCGAGGGGAGCGATGTGACCAGGGAACTAGTGCAAGGTAAGGAGAGAGAGAGAGAGAGAGAGAGAGAGAGAGAGAGAGAGAGAGAGAGAGAGAGAGAATTATTAAGGCTGTTCAACTTTCCACAGCACTTCTTCGTGACTACCATCATATTAGAGAGAGAGAGAAAAAAAAAAAAGTTCGCAGGCTTTTTTTGCCGTGCTGTAGGTAGGAAAGTGTGTGTGTGTGTGTGTGTGTGTGTGTGTGTGTGTGTGTGTGTGTGTGTGTGTGTGTGTGTGTGTGTGTGAGAGAGAGAGAGAGAGAGAGAATTTCGCAGGCTTTTTGTGTGTTGCTGTAGGTAGGTAAGTGTGTGTGTGTGTGTTGTAGTAGTAGTAGTAGTAGCAGTAGTAGTAGTAGTAGAAGTAGTAATAGTAGCTGTAGTAGTAGTAATAGTAGTAGTTGTAGTAGTAGTAGAAGTAGTAATAGTAGCTGTAGTAGTAGTAATAGTAGTAGTTGTAGTA
>NC_137039.1:4112636-4156663 GCF_032717465.1 Coenobita brevimanus
TCTATCAATCTATCTATCTATCCCTTCTATCTATGCATGTCAGTCTATCTATCAGTCATTCTATCAATCTATCTATCTATCCCCTCTATCTATCTATCTATCAATCTATCCCTTCTATCTATGCATGTCAGTCTATCTATCTATCTATCTATCCCTTCTATCTATGCATGTCAGTCTATCTATCAGTCATTCTATCTATCTATCTATCCCTTCTATCTATGCATCAGTCTATCAATCTATCTATCAATCAGTCTATCTATCAGTCTATCTGTCTCACCTGCAGGATAGGAAGGAGTTTACGTCTATCAGTCTATCTATCTATCAATCATTCTATCTATCGATCTATCTATCCATCACTTCTGTCTGTGTCAAACAGTCTATCTCTCTATCAACCTATCTATCCATCCCTTCTATCTACTCATCAGTCTATCTCCGTAGCAATCATTCTATCAATCTATCTATCTATCTATCCCTTCTATCTATGCATCAATCAGTCTATCTATCAATCTATCTATCTGTCCCTTCTATCTATGCATGTCTATCTCTATCAATCATTCTATCAGTCTATCTATCTATCCCTTCTATCAATGTATCAATCAGTCTATCTATCTGTCCCTTCTATCTACTCATCAAAGTCTATCTCTGCATCAATCATTCTATCAATCTATCTATCCCTTCTATCTATGCATCAATCAGTCTATCTATCTATCCCTTCTATCTATGCATCAATCAGTCTATCTATCAATCTATCTATCTATCCCTTCTATCTATGCATGTATATCTCTATCCATCATTCTATCAATCTATCTATCCATTCCTTCTATCTATGCATCAGTCAGTCTATCTATCATTCTATCTATCCCTTCTATCTATCTATCTCACCTGCAGGACAGGAAGCAGTGTACATGCAGGCACGCCACGTGTACGCCTCTCATCCAGCGTTGTGACGGGGTAAACCACTGCGGGCACCTTTCTGACGAGGAGCAGTGCCGTGTCTTGCTGCCCCTGCCGGAGTCCTACCCTGCCACCAGCCCCCACGCCCCCCTCACTCCCCTCACCCTGGTGGTCGGAGTAAGGAGGATAGTGGATGTCAGTGTGGAGAAGAACCAGCTGCGTGTTTGGCTCTCGGTATTTATAATAATGATGATGATAATAATAATAATAATAATAATAATAATAATAATAACAATAATAATGACAATGACAATAACAATAAGAACAATAATAATGATGATGATATAATAATAATAATAATAATAATAATAATAATAATAATAATGACTAGACTGAGAAGGATAGTGGATGTCAGTGTAGAGAAGAACCAGCTGCGTCTTTGGCTTTCGGTATAATAATAATAATAATAATAATAATAATAATAATAATAATAATGATAATAAGAAATAACAAAAATAATAATAATAATAATAATAATAATGATAATAAGAAATAACAAAAATAATAATAATAATAATAATAATAATGATGATGATGATGATCAAGATGATGATGATAATAATAATAATAATAATAATAATAATAATAATAATAAAATAATAATAATATTAAAATAATAATAATAATAATAATAATAATAATAATAATAATAATAATAATAATAATAATAATAATAATCAAAAGAAGAAGATACACACACACACACACACACACACTAATTCCCAGCTCTAGCTCACAGTATCGTCCTTCTGGCCTTCCACCTGCGTACCCATTGGCCAGAATATTATACTGAATGACCCTCCTCCAGCTCCAGCCTTAACTTTATTTCTCTCTCTCTCTCTCTCTCTCTCTCTCCTTACGTCAACTTCAAACCAACTGACAGACTATTAAACGAGCATAAACGAAAGCAAACAGCAGTAGATGTAACCGTCCTCCCGAGGCTGTTTGCTCAAAATTACTATGGCTATGATATCTATTCTATGAGTTTAAGAGAAGGATGGCAAAGCAGGTGATCTCTGAAATTACTGGCTACATCTGACGCCATCTTTCCTTGTCCCTCCATAACTTCCAACGTTGAGGATGGATTTCTCCCCATTTCTTTGACTCCATCCCACAACCTTTTTTCTTTTTTAATGCAAGGAGGAAGGAACCAAAGGCCAGGAGCCAGCAAACCGTTTTTCCAAGAAAAAACAATACAAAAGAGGGCCAGATTAAAGATCCGTTCATTTCGAGAGGCCTGGACACACAGCATTTGAAAGACTGGAGATCATTAGGAAGTAGGAAATACAGACAGAGGGAGACAGTTCCAGAGTTGACCTGTTGCATAAATGAAGGACTAGGAGTAGCGGTTAATTAACTGTTGCATTAGGCAGTAGGAAATACAGACAGAGGGAGACAGTTCCAGAGTTGACCTGTTGCATAAATGAAGGACTGGGAGTAACGGTTAACTCTTCCAGCTTTAAACCGGTGGCAGGACTATCGTATAAACCTCTTCAAACTTGATCAACGACTTTTCTTGGCAACATCTAACATTTTGACTTTTCTTGGCAACATCTAACATTTTGACTTTTCTTGGCAACATCTAACATTTTGACTTTTCTTGGCAACATCTAACATTTTGACTTTTCTTGGCAACATCTAACATTTTGACTTTTTTTTCAGCCTCGAAGCTATCTATCTATCTATCTATCTATTGCCAGGCGCCTTAATCCCATACAGGGTGGCTACAAACAAATCGCCTCTATGTCGCCCTGTCCCCTGCCATTTCACATCCCCGCTCCCAGCTCACATTCCCCTCTCTCATATACCTCTCCACTCCATCCCTCCATCTCATCCTTGGCTTCCCCCTCCCTCTCTTCCCCTCCACCTCACTCACACTCTCCTCGTCAGTCTCTCACTCTCCATCCTCTCCACATGGCCAAACCACCTCAGTGTGTATTTCCTAACGCTTCCTATCACATCCACATCCACACCACAACGCTCTTCGAAGCCTCAAGCAGAATTCTCGCCATCTTCTCAGCTCCATCTCACATTATTCTTAGTCCCTTCCAGCCACGAAATCACTGGCCAGACTCCCGTGTGAAGCTCTGCCAGCTGGGCAGTGACTTCTTCTTGGCTCCAACCACCATTTTTCCATCTGCTCTCCTTCCAGCATCCCACATTTTTCCATCTGCTCTCCTTCCAGCATCCCACATTTTTCCATCTGCTCTCCTTCCAGCTGCAGACTCAGTGGCATGACTCTCGTGTGAGGCTCTCCCATCTGCGTGACCGTAAGGAGCACAACCAGCTGGCCACCAACACGCTATGGGCGCCGCGGTACTGGCTGCAGAATGCCTTGTTTGAAGATGCCTTTGCCTACTTCAACGGGGACACTGTCTTTACCTCCTTCCAGGCCCACAGGAATGGCAGTGGCCTCGTGGATGTGACTGATAGCTATGAAGGTAGGGGGATGAGAGACTGACTAGGAGAGTGTGAGTGAGATGGATGGGGACCGTAGAAGACCAAGGATGAGATGGAGGGATGAAGTGGAAAGAATGAGAGACTGACTGGGAGAGTGTATGTGAGTGAAGTGGATGGGGAGATTGATAGTTATGAAGGTAGGGGAATGAAAGACTAACTAGGAGAGTGTGAGTGAAGTGGATGAGGACAGTAGAAGACCAAAAAAGCAATGAAGGGATGGACAGAATGAGAGACTGACCAGAAAACTGTATGTGAGTGAGGTGGACAGGGTCACTAGGAGGAGAAGACCAAGGATGAGATGGTGGGATGGAGTGGACAGATATATGAGAGAGGGGGGTGTGAACTGGAAGCAAGGCAGCCAAATAGCAAGAGGACAGGCCACCGTGGAGGAGATTTGTATGTGGCCACCCCTTACAGGATTAGGTCACCTGGCAATAGATTAAGAGATGAAGGTAGGTAAGAGGGAGGGTAGCGTGTGTGTGTGTGTGTGTGTGTGTGTGTGTGTGTGTGTGTGTGTGTGTGTGTGTGTGTGTGTGTGTGTGTGTGTGCGCGCGCGCCTCTAATCCCTTCACTATACACTTTTCACATTAACCTGGCCCAGATTTTCGCCATTTTGCATATTATTTCACATAGCTCAGTGGCAGAAGACATTACTGTGGCTCTACATCCATTCCACAGCACTTCTTCGTGACTAGCACCATATTGTAGTGTTAATCTACTGTTACTACTCAGAATTTCAGATGGAGGTGGCAATTTTAGGCCAAGTTAGAATGAAGGGAGTATAGCAGAGGTTGTTTCGAATTTGCCTATTATTTTGTCATAACCAGATTACAATGAGAAAAATATCACTAGACTGAACAGGTAAAGGAGCAAATGACATGAAATACTATGGCTCATATTCCCGTGACTGGAGAGGAGCCTGTGGAGTTACCTACAGAGAAAGACTGACAAATGAGGATGTAAAGGAGCATTGTGGTGTGGATGTGATAGGAAGCGTTAGGAGAAACACACTGAGGTGGTTTGGCCATGTGGAGAGGATGGAGAGTGAGAGACTGACGAGGAGAGTGAGTGAGGTGGAGAGGGGGACCTTAATCTCGTAAGGGGTGGCCACAAACAAATCGCCTCCATGTCGCTGTCACCCACCATTTGACTGCCCTCCTCCCAACTCATTCCCCCCTCCCTCATATACCTCTCCACTCCATCCCTCCTCCTCCTCCTCGGTCTCCCCCTCCTTCCACCTCACTCACATACACTCTCCTCATCAGTCTCTCACTCTCCATCCTCTCCACATGGCCACACCACCTCAAATAATGTACAGAAGGATATTAACCACTCAAATCCAAAAATAAACTGCTAATGAAGAGGTGTTTGGGAGTCTCCTAACCCGACAAGCACACACAGCTAAGCACGTCCTGGTTGCAGTTGGAAGAATTCAAATTTGATTCTGTGCCGGTGAGACTGTAGGACAAAGTTGTTTCCCTCTTGTCCCTGTTCACCCTGCCGTAACTGGGGACCTGGATGTAACTATCTATCTATCTATTGCCAGACGCCTTAATCCCGTAATGGGTGGCCACAAACAAATTGCCTAAATGTCGCCCTGTCCCCCGCCATTTCATTTCCCTTTCTCCCAGCTCACACCCCCTTCTCTTATATGCCTCTCCACTCCATCGCTCCATTCCTGTAAGATGAGGAAGGTTACTAACACCTCTTCCTTAGCGATTTATTTTGCATGTTACACCTTACTGGTCTCTCTTAACTTATTCTTTGTATTATCGACACAGACTGAATAAATAAGATGAAGGCAATTATTAAAGTGGCACAAGGAGAAATAAAGTGGTTAGGAAAAGGTGTTGGGGAGCTTCCTTATCCAATGAGAATAGGGCCCAAAGCCTTCTCCATTTCCTCTTGCTCTTCAGCCTTCGTCTACCTCCCCAACTCCTCTGCCTTCCTGGAGCGTGTGCAGGACTTCGTGGCGTCCTTTGGCTGCAACTTTGACCTGACCCTGTACCCTTTGACATCCAGCAGTGCCGCATGAATTTGTCGATCGTGCAGACAGAGGCGTATAAGGCTGTGTTCTCTCCCAAGGTGATTTTGAGAACTCGCTCTCTGCCTTGCTGTTGCTTCTTCCCACGCACTTCACTCTTTCTCTCCTCTGACTTCTTTGCCAGCATTGCATTTTGCTTATCATATTTCTCATCATTTCCCATTCAAACAGCATTTCCCATTAGGCTGAAAATATTGGCTAGTGTTAACAGTGCTAAAAGGAATACAATCTTGACAAAGACAACATGTCAGGGTTCATGGGGGTGGTCTTACCACTTTCAGGCTCCTCTATTTACTGTTGTATCATTTGTATTATTTATAAAGGCTCCAACATGTTTGCATGCATCAGCCTTGGTCACCTAAAGGTGGCTTTCCACACTGCTTGATCTCTGGCAGCCTCCCTATTCAGGCCCTTGTCCCTGAGATTACACCCTATCACCTCATCCCAGGTCTTTTTCAGTCTGCCTCTCACAACCCTACCCTTGACATTCACACTTCTCACCTTCTGCACCCAACCGTCATCCTCCATCCTCTCCACATGCTCAAACCATCTCAATCTACCCCTCCTCATCACTGTAAGATGAATATAACTATGTGGCATTAATGAAAAAAATATGGAAGACACTACCATTTCACAATAAAATTATTCTTAACATAAACACACTTTTATTAATTAATGTTAACCTCATTTCCGACCCCCTTCCCAGGATACTACACAGAATACAAGATGGTGATACTATCCCCCTTCACATCCCTCTGCCCTTGGCTTGCAAATAAATGAATATATACACTGTACAAATAAATAAAATACATTACCTGATTTAGCCTTATTCTCAACTAACATCCAAATTCATGCTAACTTTTCTTTCCCTGTCCATATTTCAGGATACCTACATAGAGTTTCACCAGGCACTGCTACCCCTCTTACGGCCCTCCATATGTGTCACTCTCTACACAACAATTCTGATCACCTGCCCACCATTCCCTCTCTTAAGGTATGGCTCCCTCTGTCTGTATTCTCTTAAACCTGCAACAGGGACTGGACCGTAAACTTGATGGTTTCACGCTGTATTCAGGGGACGCTGGTACTGCACTTAGCACAAATGGACTGCCTGTCTAATCACACTCGTGCAGCTGAAGGGAATAAACTCACTCTCTCTCTCTCTCTGCACACCTGACTGCCACAGGGTATGGCAGGTTCAGTTAGATAACACATCTTTCCAATCATTTTAAGGACAGGTCACCTAGAAAGATATTGTGGAAGGCTGACACTAAATTTGCTTAAGTGTGAAGAGTGGTTTGACAACAGAAATGACATAAAATCATTCTCAGGCATAAAAAAAGCAAATAACAGAGCTTATGAATACAATACTGCAGTGTTACATGTCTAGTCACCTTACACAAAACCCAACCATGTCGAAAAGGGGCCACATCTAATTCCATCACACCAGTACTGAATGAGATAGCCCAAGTATGTATGCAATATGAGCTGTGGATATTAGCACCAAAACAGTGACAGTTGAAGGTCAGTGACAAACAGTTGCCTCATCTTGTACAAATCCCATTGCTTTAATGACTCTTGTGCAGCAGGTAAACACAGATTTAGCCCTTTTTATTCTTCTCCTTCAACTCCTTGTGCTGAATGTGCCAATGAAAGCTATACTGTATCTAGTAAGAAAAGTCTCCCCTAACTTGGATACAACTGCCTGGGTATACGAAATTTTTGACAACACCTCATCCTTTGCAGTTTTTAAATTACACTTTCACATTCCCTTACAGCTATATCTGTGAATGTGATTGAGAAAATAAGGAGATATACACTGAGGTGGTTTGTCTATCTATTTATCTATTACCAGACGCCTCAATCCCGTACGGAGTGGCCACAAACAAATCACCTCCACGTCGCCCTGTCCCCTGCCATTTCACTGCCCTGCTCCCAACTCACACCCCCCTCTCTCATATACTCTCCACCCCATCCCTCCATCTCATACTCGGCCTCCCCCTCCCTCTCCCCCCCTCCATCCTACTCATATACACTCTCCTCGTCAGTCTCCCACCCTCCATCCTCTCCACATGGCCAAACCACCTCAATGTGGTTTGTGCATACCAAAATAAGTAATCCTGTGTACTACTATCCACCAAATGCCCTACAGTGTGGTAACTTATTTGGTGGTGAGATAGGAGAGGGTGTCAAAAGTCATATACGAGGAGATAGTCACAGACCACAGAAACTGTTAGCCTTTTCCACAGCTTTGCATTCAAGCTTCCCAAGCTCAGAGTTTCTTCGTTGTGGGTTTAGAACCAGTTGGAGGAAAATCCAACTCCTCTGTATTCACCACACTTCCTCTGCAATCCTTTCTGTACATGAATGGTATAACTATTCATTGGATTTAAACTCCATATGGATCACATCCAGATGCAGTGTCTTATATTCAGTATAATGGTGTACATGTTATTCTGTTTTTGCTGCCTCTGGACAATGGCATTCAATGTCGAGAGATCTCTTGCACTGAAGGGATTAATGAAGGATGAATATGTAAATCCTCAAGTTCAAAAGGTCTTCCTCTTCCAGCTTCTACTGGAGAGGCGTTATGTCTTCTGTCCCTGTGCTGTGCTCTCTATGCTTGGCTATTTTACCCACTTCTTTGGCTTCACCAATTTCAGGCAAGTTGGTGTGTAATTTTGTTTTGTATGGAAATCCTTCAGTAAGATAGCTTTATGTTTCCATCTTAAATGATGCACACAGGCCAGGGCCTTACTTGCGTCTTACATTCCACTTGCACCAGATATTACTAAACGAAAGCCCCTGCCCTCTTAATGAGGTTAGAAATGATCTCCACTAATTCTTTCTATGTATCAGTGTTACATTCTCCTCTTGCTACTGCCACCTCAATACAGGCAGTTCTCATTACAAACCAAGGCTGTTCAAATGTATCACAACTTACTCCACACAACTGACAATGTAAGCTGGAGAAAACCAGTAAATCTGCTTGTAGATTGCAATAAAGTTTTAACTAATATTTTTTCTTTATACTGTAAGATTAATAGCCAAAGTGAATGTCAGTGTGATAGCAGTTGTTGTAACCTCTGAGACATCTGAGTATAAACCTGGTAGACTGCAGGCTGAAGCTGCCTCCATCCTGCAATCGACCATCCTCCCTTCAGGGGACAGAGAGGGAGTTGAGGCTCTGAGGAGCATCTCCATAGACAAACAAGAGTTGTCCAGGTATATTAGTGTCACCGCACAAAGGCTCCCTTTTCAAGCACTCAATGTCAATAAAGACAACACATAACACAGTTTACTGTACAATAACTTGGCCTCTATTGTCAAGGTTTATACCCATATTTAAGGTAACATGATGACTTCATCTCTATTTCTACAGTGACAGAGTAATGGTGACCCTCTCCTGCCTCATCATCCTTAGCACCCTGTTCTCCCAAGTCACCCCAGCCTCTGCCTCACCCAAGTTCATCGATATACTCTTTAATTTCCTAATAGTCAGGCTCTTCCTCATTTTTGCCCACCATGCCGTTCTTTATCTGCTTCAAGTCTGCACCAGGAAAAGAAAATGTAAGAAAGGTACACGTTCAAGCAGCCACTGGTTGCCCAGGGAGGCATGGAAGTATCCACAGGTTCCATCACCAACTAAAACTAACACCAACTCTGATCTACACAGTTCTAACTTGTCCCTAGAAAACTCTGATTTTTGCCAACAGAATCCTAAACAGTCCCTGACAAAGGCCGAACGCAACATCAGCCTTGTATTCACCACTGTGACTGTTGCTGTGGGTGTTTTGGTGGACTCTCTGTGTATCTACCTGGCATAGTTTTGCATCAGCTCCCAACGCTATCAAATACTGAGTTTTGAGCACTGCACTGAGTAGCAGAGAGAAGACTGTGATGCTGATTAAGGATTATATTTCTATCTGAAAGTTGTATCAGCACCTTCTATGAATACTGCTGGCATTCCTTATCTTTCTGGGAGGTAGGGAATTTTATATCACTGGAGCAATACTTACATTTATTCTCCAATATTACATGAGGTAAAAATATATTCTCACATTCTGTTCACCTTTCAGATATTCTATATAGGCACTTTAAGCCCTAGAAATCATTCTAGGCACAGTCTAACATACTACATACTGTACTTGCACATTAATATACTCATGCTCCTTTCAAACAATCTGAGTACCTTATATTCTAGATATCACTGCACATTCCAGCACTAACACACACTCAATGATCCTCTAAGATGTTCTCTAGAGGAAATGTGTTCTCAGCACTCTGCTTCAGAGCAGGTGTGACTCCCACCACAGTCAGTTACTCTGTTGGTGCTGGGTACAATACTGGGGGTCATGGATTGGCAGAATAAGTCACAAGGATTTAGAAAAGGAAGTGTATGCCTCTATCTTGCAAAGGTGACTCAGGCTTAGGTAATTACAGCATGTGGAAAACGTTTTATCTGATCCCTAACAGTGAACCTGCCTAGTATGGCTGCACCGGACCACAGTAGTAAAGCTCCACTGACTACTGTACTGCAATGCACAAGCTTCTTCACCACAGTAATGCAGTGTTCCCTTGAAATATTATATACATACATATATGTCTACGTGTATACAGATAGTTCTCATTATGTTAAACATATGACCCATATATCACAAAATTATTACATAAATGGCATTGTAAACTAAGTGAAACTGGCAAGTCAGCTTTACAGACTGCAATGGAATGTAAAGACAAATTTTTTTCATGAATTTACTATGGACTAAATAGAATATACATACATACATACACATATATATATATATATATATATATATATATATATATATATAATGCAGATTTACAGTATTAACAAAAAGATATTGTATGTGTTTACATGTTGCCACAAGAAGAGCTTATATTAGACCACATCACAGCACATAAACAGCAGGACCTTGGTTACCACTGGAACACATAAATATCTGCAGAAACAAATGCATGTCAGATTTCACTGAGCCTATGTGTAAAATTGTTAAACTTGTTGAATGAAAAAGACCTGGGATCTGGGATGAGGTCATAGAGTGTGACCTTAGGGATTTGGGACTGAATAGGGAGGCTGCCAGTGATCGAGTAGCGTGGAAAGCCGCCATTAGGTGACTAAGGTTGACAAAACTAAACGATCAGAGCAATTATAATATATTAGTCCATAAACACATATACAGCATTTTGTTTAAGTCATTGTTTAAGTCATGAGAATATGTATGTAGAATATACTGCCTGTACTACCGTAATATTTAACAACAAATACACTTCCTCAATGTTTGGCATTACTGTCGTCTAACTTTCCAATCTGCAGACTTTATTTGAAGGTGGGTAAAAAATAATGCAGTATTATGGACCAGATACAAGGATAATCAATGAGTCTCACACGCTTCTATGAGTCACTCTCAGATGAATAAAACAGTCTAGTGCAGCTGAAACAGAAGACAGAGTTACATAAAACCTCACTGTAATGGACTAATTGGGGAGAAGCCTGATCCGATAAAGCAAAAAATCTGTTATATTCAATGCTCTTTCGAGGTGGGATATCAAGCATGTTTAAAAATAAATGAATGAGGTGAAGCGGGGGAGAGGGAAGGGGAGGCCAAGGATAAGATGGAGGGATGGAGTGGACAGGTATATGAGGGAGGGGGGTGTGAGCTGGGAGCAGGGCAATGAAATGGCGGAGGACAGGGCAACATGGAGGCGATTTGATTGTGGCCACCCCTTACACAATTGAGGCATCTGGCAATAGATAGATAGATTAAAGATAAATGAGTACAATACCACATTCTAGAAATAAAAATGAAAACTATACCCATTTTACACTAACTTGGCCCATAATTTTGCCCTTTTGCAGTTTATCTCAGATCCTTGTCATTGCACTTTTCATGAAACACATGTATTGGGACCCACTGCACCCCACTTGGTGGATATTGTTCGTTATAGCCAACAGAATTCCAGTGACTTCGTACTGGCCATTAAATATGACGTCTGGTCTATCTCAGTATGTTAACCTGAGGTTTTACTATATACAGGACTGACTATACAAGAGGTAATGGAATCACTATTATTACTTAGGGGCCTATGACACAGTTAACTCAAACTTGTGACAGTACCTAGAATAGAAGACATAATACACTCTCCTTACTCTAACTTGGCTTAAAATTACCACCTCCAAATCTTGAATACTGAGTTGTAATAAGAGATTAAGATTACAATATTTTGCCAGTTGTGAAAGACTGCTATGGAAAAGATATAGAGCCATAGCACTGTCTTCTTCTGCCACTGAGAACTGTGACATAAGGCACAAAAGGACAAAAATATGTCAAGGTAAAAATATAACCCTGAGAGAGAGAGAGAGAGAGAGAGAGAGAGAGAGAGAGAATCATCATCCATACCTCCTTTCCCACCCTAGGGCAGGGTGAGGAGTAGCAATGTCCAGACAGCCCAAATTTGCCCAATCCAATGGGCCACACTTCCATTAGCTCACCATTTAAGCCCCCAGAATCCTGGCACTGATACACCAAAAATATTCACCACGTTCTTTAGCTTCACAGAAACGTATCCGACAGAGTAAATCCAGACACTGTCACGTTAAAAAGGGTATATCATCATCATCATCATCATCATCATCATCATCCAATCCTATGTCGCCCCATGAGAAGCATAGGAGCCCGGGGCTAGGCAAGTTGGTCCTGACATTTAAGATGAGAGTGACCAGCCTCACTCATCCCTCGGTGGCATTACATGAGCAATAAACCCCAACCATCCCTTGGATATAAACCTACACTGGCTCAATCCGATTAGAATGCAATAATTACCCACTAAACCACCAGGCGCCATAATTTGGTTATATGGTTACCACCCAGCGTAGTAAATGGTTTCCTGGTGTACAGGAAACCATTTGGCTTGTCACTCAGTGTAGAGTCACCCATGGGCAGAAGGAAGAGGAATGAATGAAGGAAAGAAAGGCAGAAGAGGATGTGCAAAGTCACCTGTAGGTAGAAGGATGAGGAAGAATGAAGTAAAGAACAAATGTATGAAATCAAGTCAGGAATATTCTTGAGTACAGACTCAGATGCAAAGGATTATCTTTATTATTGAGTTTCCCAGCAACTCTTACGTGAAACTTTACAGAATGTGTGTAGTACTGAAGAAAAGGTTACAGGACAAAACTGGTTATGGTTCTTAACATCATTATTGACCACTTCACACCAACACCTTAGTTAAAAACATTAACATTAACAAAGTACTGTACTGATTTTTCACAAACCAATGCCTTGGAACTATTCTGCTTTGAACGTGTCATGTTCAATATATAGGGAAGTAGTGGAGGAGAAAAAGTGTAGGGAGAAGTACATCAAAAGCAACTGTAGGTAAGGGAAAGGAAAAAGTTTCAATGTGAAGAATATTTCACATAAGGAATATAGGTATAGACAGGAGTGAGGGATACACCAAAGGGAGGAGGGGAGAAGAGGAATGAAAGAGTCAGGGTGGGGAGGATGAGGGCTTTGAACCCTGATCACAGAAGTGGATAGGTTACTGAAAATGTAAATTGGTTATTTTTGTGCAATGGTTACTTTGTTCATTTATAAAGGCTCCAACGTGCTTGCATGTGTCAGGCTTGGTCATTTAATGGCAACTCTCCATGCTGCTCGATCTGAAGCAGCACTGGTGTTGACAATTAAATGTTTTGAGCAGTTGTATAAGTTTGTGTTGTTTATAAAGGCTCCAGCACGCTTGTATGCGTTGGCCTTGGTTAACTAATGGCAACTCTACATGCTGTTTGATCTCTGGCAGCCTCCCTATTCATTCCCTTATTTCTGAGGTCACACCCTGTGACCGTGTCCAAGGTCTTTTTCAGTTTGCCTCCTGCAGCCCTAACCCTGATGTTCATACTTCTAACATTCCGCACCCAAATGTCATCCTCCATCTTCTCCACATACCTGAACTATCTCTATCTCAATCCAGTACGCTCATAATACCACAACAGTGATGACTTTAATTCCTGTTACTGACAACTACTCATGCTACGAATGATTACTCACAAGGAAGAGGTAATATGATGCATGGGGAATAGAATGAAACTGAGAAGGTGGTGGTGCACATGGGGTGAAGAGAGGCTGAGGGAGGATGAGTGGTAATGTGATGAGGGTGAGGAATAATGTGAGGAGGGACAAGTGATGGAGACAGGTGGAAGGTAAAGGGATGAAAAGAAAATGGGAGGCAGGGAAAGGATTTGGAGCACTGGTATTAATGCTAAATATTTAAATGTTAAATAAATGTGAAAAGTACAGTATAGTCTCTTCACTGGCATACTGATTTGATCACAGTGGTGACAGCTGTATTTATGACTAGTCATGCATTGTGAAAGCAGCAGAAGCATACTGTATATCTTTGACTCAATTACTTTTAGTACCTTACCAATAGACAATAATTTTCAAAATTAATGATAAAATGTGGTTGACCACGGCTGACGCATGCCAGCATGTTGGAGCCTTTATAAACGATATGAACGATACAATGACAGTGCATGACTGAGAAGAGGAGAGATGGGTGAGGAGAGAGAGCTGGATTCCTGCAGTCCACTGAGTTTCCATCCAGATGAGCCTGGGGTTGCAACAACTCCTCCTCTGAAGCCAGGATCCAATCTTACAATTGACTTAATATGAAGCGATACAGTTACAGGAAGAGTGAGAGATTAACTAGGAGAGTGTATGTGAATAAGGTGGAGCGGGCAAGAGGAAGAGAGAGGCCAAGGATGAGATGGAGGGATGAAGTGGAGAGGTATATGAGAAAGGAGGGTAAGAGCTGGGAGCAGGACAGTGAAATGGCGGGGAACAGGGTGACATGGAGGCAGTTCATTTGTGGCCACCCCTTACGGGATTAAGGCGTCTGGCAATACATAGATAGATAGAGACAGGTACATATGCAGATACTGCATTTGCAAGTGCACATGATTCAAATACCAGTAATTAAAATTCTTTAGTTTCTGACCTTAACCCCTACACCGCGGGCTTGTTTACCAATGACTTGCGTGTCCCGCGGGGTTATTTGGGCTCCGACAGACTCTCAAAAAATATTTGCCAAAAATCAGTTATTAGTCCTGGAATAATAAAATTACATATGCTTATGGCACATACCTTCAGCTTTCTCCTGGAATGATTGTTGAGCCTTCGTCGGTTACCGTAGGACTTGTGGAGACCTCTGAAGTAGGGTAACGAAGTCTCCACTTTACACTTCCCGACAACCCGTAATATGATTACCACAGCCAGATACAAACACTATAAACACTATTCTACAATTTTCAAGTAGTTTGGGATCCATACTCAAAAAAAAAAAACACTGTGAAAGCAATGGAAATTACGAGCGCGTCTGATCGTCGCACTGGCACTAGTTCGCTCTTGGTACTCTGTCATTTATTATTCATAAAACCCCTCACACTTTATATTTCTATTACTATATAACACTTATATATATCTACAGTCTTTAACCATAAGTTTCCTTCAGTAGTATTAATTTATTGTCACTGCAGGGATTCAATTTCTTTCAGTAAAATACATAGCATTCACTTTCTCGTCCTGTATACTGGCATTGAGAATGAATGTCACTTTCATCTTCACTCTCATAACTCATAGCATTCAGACACGCTAGAGTGAAACTTTCACTTTCATTACTCCTAGGGTATATACTCGTATTCTTATAATACTACTCATTTACATTTCTATTTACGTTCTCTATTTTATTTACGTTATTTACATTTCTATTTTATTTACACTGTGTTATGCACTGTCACTTGAAATAACTTATAAAACTATTTTCCATTGTTCACGTATATTTACATTCATTACTTTCACTTGCTGTTTACACATTATTTACACATTATTTACAATTCCACTTGCACTGTTTTACTCAATAGAAAGATCATAGTCACTCTTTTATCAATTGTCAGCCCTTTACCTCTTTCCACACGAGGTTTAGTAGAGGGTAAAGGTCACAGGGCCATTTGCATGGGGGTGAAAAAAGGCCTTGAAGTCAGCAAGTAGAAACATACGTACCCTCGCTTCGGAAGATGAGAGTAAACTGATGACGGAGGGCCAGGGTGGAGGCCTGCTTAGGGGTTATTCAGAGTTACCAATATTAGTTCTTGAAACAGCTAAGTCTAGCACTGAAATGATTGGCAGGAAATCTAGACAATACATTATAAATTTGGTAGTTCCAGGTGAATGTAAATATCACTTAGGCTTCTCCCTTCCCTCCTTATATGTATATTTATTACGAAAATAGATTATATGGCATATTTCAAGGGGAAAAAAAACAGCGAAAATTTGCGAACGAGTGCACATGAGGTGTTGTCAGGTGATAATTAGCCAATTCCAGGTGTATGGCACTCTCACTTACCTTATTTCTTTCTTGTATATATTAATATTATTTGGTATAAGAATAGGACATAGGGCTTATTTCAATGGATGAAATCAGTGAAAAATTCCAGGGAAGATTTACTTAGCGTAACACGGCCAGGCAGGCGAGAGGATAGGGTAATGGAGGGGGGGTAGGGAGGGGAGTCAAGAACGGGGAGAAATGGCTAAATTGTCAACAATGGATGGGAGTACAGATGAGATTAGGAGTGCTGACTAGTGTTGGACATTGGCAGTACTGATAGATGATACAAGCCCCCACTTGGAAGCCCGGGTGAATTCAAAATAACACAGAATCACAAAAGCCATGCCCCGCGGTATGATCCCTTGCTCCCAAGCGTCACGAAAGTGACGCCCCGCGGTTAAGGGGTTAAAGATGGCTCTCTGAAGTTTAACTAAATTATCTGGCTCTAGTTATCAGATAGATGGAAGCGAATGAACTGCCTCTGATTCACTGAGCCTGAGGAAACTTTTGCATACTGAAACAGTGTATGGCATTAGGCAAAATGAAGACTTCACCTAATGCTACCTACTTTTTAGATAATTTAAGGAAACCAACAAACATAGTCGTATAACATCAATGCTTCTTGATTTTTCTGTGGATGGCACTATGTTTGGCTAAATCCTTCTTTGTTCTAAACAATTTATCACATTCATTACACTTGAACTTCTTCACACCTGCATGAACATCCAAGTGCCGACTCAGATCACATTTCTTTCTAAACAGCTTTCCACATTCATCACATTTGAAATTTTTCACTCCTGAATGAATTAGTATGTGCTGAGTGAGATTACTTTTGTCCCCAAACCGTTTACCACACTCGTCACATTTGAATTTCTTCACTCCCGAATGAACCAACAAGTGTCGGGTGAGATCACTTCTCCTCACAAAGGATTTACCACATTCATCACATCTGAACTTCCTCACTCCTGTATGTAATGACATGTGCTGGATGACACTGCTTTTCTCAGTGAATAGTTTACCACATTCATCACATCTGAATTTCTTCACTCCTGAATGAACTACTAGGTGTCGGGTGAGCTGACCTTTCTGAGCAAATAGCTTGCCACATTCTTCACACATAAACTTCTTCACGTTGGCATGAATGTCCAGGTGTCGGATCAGATCAGATTTCCTTTTGAACACCTTATCACATTCCTCACACTTGAAGTTTTTTGTTCCCGAATGAGTTAACAAATGTTCTTTTAGATTATTTTTCTGACTGAACAGCTTACCACACTCATCACATTCAAACTTCTTTAAACCTGAATGAATTATTAAGTGCGCATTTAAATGACTTTTATCGCCAAACAACTTACCACATTCATCACACTTGAAGTCCTTCACTCCTGAATGAATTACCAGGTGTCGAATGAGATGGCTTTTCAGACTAAACCTTTTACCACATTCCTCACATTTAAAATTCTTGACTCCTGAATGAAGAAAGATGTGCTGGTTGAGCTGACTTTTGTACCCAAACACCTTACCACACTGCTCACATTTGAATCTCTTCACTCCGGAATGAACTACTGAGTGTTGGGTGAGAGAGCTCTTAGATGTAAATAGCTTATCACACTCTATGCATCTGAGCTCTTCATCTGGAGCACATCGGGTTAATGGGTCCTGGACAATACCCTCCTCAATGAACAAAGTTTCATCATCAACTTCACACTCCAACTTCATCTCTGCTTCTTTAGCCACCTGCTTTATATCCTCACTCACTCCGTGCTGTAACTTCTCTGCTTCTTCCTTAACCCCTGCTCTTACTTCTACATTCACCTCACATCCTGCCTTCACATCTGGTTCTTCCTTAACTCCCTCCATTACACCACACCTGGCTCTCTTACTCCCTTTCAAACTCAGTCAACTCTCCACTTCATCACTTGCCTTATGATCTGCCTTCAATATAATCATTATTGTGTACAAAATGTTCCCATAACTACTGAACAGCAACTTACAGCACACAGTAGCAGTGAACCTTAAATATCTGCATATAACTTGTTACTAGAACACAATAACCATCAACACACATACTGGTATTAAGGCACCATAAATTTAACTCCACAGGTCATTACTAAAGATTCATAAACCGTCAGTAAAGAGACTGAAATTACCTGCGTTTCTCAGTTTAACAGTTGTCCTCTGGCTTTCATGCAAAACACCAGCAAAATGACAATATATAAAAATGATACCACAACAGTTACATGATCCAAGCTGCACTCTTACCACACATCAAATGGTTCATATTTACTACTATATAATAAAGGAAACTAACACAGTATAGCCCATAAATGGTTGGATGAAGTACCACTTATAGGATGTGCTCAGGCAATACATGATCTCATTCCTGTGTACACTCAGTAATTATTACTTTGGAAGTTGACTGTTGACCACACTGATGTATCTGCTTAACTGATGTGACTTCAGCTGTGGACCTGGAACAACAGCTGCCATTAGACCGGCATATCAGTGAACCTGATAGCAATGTACAACTTTTGGTGCACACACAGCCAGGAGGCACAGCATGAAGATACGAGTCATGCCACAACTCTTACCTTACAGTTGGGTTCAGCACAATTCACATCAGCTCCCCTGCTGCACTGACTAATGGAAGACTTGTACTGTACATTAGGCATCCACTTTCCAGCTGCTCTCTCACCACTCATCTGAAACACAACACATTTCATTACATACACTGCCTTCTGGACAAGCACTGGACCACCAACAGCAGACAGGGTATGGGAGGTTATGATACTGCATTTAATATCCATAAAAAACAAGATAACTTCTTATTTTTAACATGGTAAAAATCTCTTACTGCACCACACCTTTCAAGTAACTGTTACTGCACAACTCTGTCCAGACATGTAAGTGAAGAGCAAACAAGATGGTAAGCCAGCGAGGAGGTGGTGTGGTGTGAGCACAGGACTGTTGGCATGGTAACTGTGGCATTACCCTGACTCACCATAACCAGTTTCACCACAACTCCAGAGGCACATGTATACAGCACACCCCCATTATCCAAAGAGAGTTTTGTCAAAGAAAAAGGATCAGATAATGATTTACGGTCCTGACTCAATTCACGATTGGGTTACGTCACGTAAGAACTGATTGCATACTGATAAATCATAAATCAATAGCAATTAAATGTGAGTTTGGTGGCGATACACAGGAGGTCAAAGGCCATGTAACAAAAAAAAAAAAAAAAAAAAAAAAAAAATCTGCCACCCAGGTGAGGCATGTCGTAGGCTGGTCTGAGTCATCACCAAGGGTTCCCCCTGGGGCTGAGGGAGAGCTGGAGGACCTGAACAAGCACTTTAGGTCATCAGGGGTCAATGATGAGTGATGGGGAGAGTGAAGTGGTGCGACCAAGGGAGAGTATGGCAGTGTGGTGGGTGGGGAGCAATGTCATGAGGAGGCAGAAGAGCAATGCAGCGAGGCAGCAGGATAGTAATGCAGTGTTTTCCAAGCCACAAGTTTCAGTATTTCACACAAAAAAAACTTATCCCTCCACTTAATATCGCACACTGCATAATTCATCAAGCACTTGCACTGTTATTTCATGATAGCAATGGTGTTTCAATGTGCACATAAACTTTGCAGGGGGAAAAAAATAAAAGACTGCAGGGGCCATATCCAGAAAATAGGGCAGCTTGGGGTTGACAGTCCTCTTGTGCTCCATCAAAAGGTCACAGATAAGAAGTGACATGTAAGCAGGTGCATTGTTGTGGTGATGCATCTGGCGTTTTGTTTGTCCATTCAGGCCTCTTCCTTTGCACTGCCTCCCTCAAACACTCAGACTATCCTCCCCATAAGCCTGGTGCAACATCTGAAAAATCTCCATAAAAGTTTTTCCCAATATGACACACAACCTCACATAAATACACTGCTCTTCAAGATCCTTCATTGTTCAACTTGCAACAAATTTCCAATTGCACTAAACACATGCTCATTCATGCATGTGTACCTCAATGACTAAGTGATGTGGCGTGATGCGTCTGGTGCTAGATTAAAGCTCAAAATCGTCACTACACAGCACTCCCATCGCAATCACGCTAGCCTATGCCAGCTAGTTGGTGTGCTAATTAAAAAGTTTGATATCTTTTTGGACAGACCTCATACACGCTGGTGAGATGTGATAGAATACTGGGGCCTCAATACTGTAGCTGTTCTGACTGCATTAATACTTAGCAGTGTTTTTAAAGGGAGGGGGAGGCCAAGGATGCGATGGAGGGATGGAGTGGCAAAGTATATGAGAGATGAGTGTGTGAGCTGGGAGCAAGGCAGTGAAATGGTGGGGGACAGGGCGACATGGAAGGGATTTGTTTGTGGCCACCCCTTACGGGACTGAGGCGTCTGGCAATAGATTGATAGAATCGATAGACAGTGTTTTTAGTACTGATGTACCCAGCAATAATAAAGTTGGTGTCTGTGTTTGAGAAGGAGCTGGGGACTATACTGAAACGGTACAGTGTGGGAAGTGTCAGGGGGAATATAAATGTCTGAAGTGTTGATTTTTTTTTTTCTAATGCAAGGAAGAAGGAAGCAAAGGCCAGGCACCCACAAACCATTCCTTCCAAGAAAAAAAAAAAAAACTACAAAAGAGAGCCAAATTCAAGATCCGTTCATTTTGAGATGCCTGGACACACTGCGTTTGAAAGACTGGAGATCATAGGAAGACCTAAATTGATACAGAGTGGCTGTGTTTCTCATATGGTGTCAATCTGGAAAAGTGATTGTGTTGTTTCTGTTGTCTTTGTAGAGAAATGATGGAAAATGTAGGTAATGAGGCCTCCTCCTTAATCCTCAGTTTTGTCTGTGTGGATATGAATTGTATGTGATGTGTGTGTGTGTGTGTGTGTGTGTGTGTGTGTGTGTGTGTGTGTGTGTGTGTGTGAGAGAGAGAGAGAGAGAGAGAGAGAGAGAGAGAGAGAGAGACAGCTTTGTTTCTGGAGGTGGAGGCCATCAACATTTAACGTACTAGTAGTAGGGTACAGGTAATCCCAGTGGGGCCAGATCCATCAACCACAGGCAAGCAATCACCCCTGCAGGGCTACCTTATGCAGTGCACTGATGTTCCCTTGCAGTGGACAGCTTTTTTTTTTTTTTTTTTTTTTTTTTTTTTTTTTAAGAGAGGAAGAAGGAACCAAAGGCTAGGAGCCCGCAAAACAGTTCCTTCCAAGAAAAAAACAAAAACAATACAAAAGAGAGCCAAATTCAAGATCCGTTAATGTCAAGACGCCAGGACACTTTGCGTCTGAAAGACTGGAGATCATAGGCAATATAAATTACAGACAGAGGAAGACAGTTCCAGAGATGACCTGTTGCATAAATGAAGGACTGGGAGTAACAGTTAACTCTTGCATTAGAGAGTTGGACCTGGGGATGAGTGTTATGGTTTGGTCCTTGGATGGATGCTGCATTTGCATCTCTCCACCCAGTTAATAGGGGCAAAATTGTCGGCTCCACATCATCCCATAATTTGGTTATATTGTACTGTATGGTTGGCACCCAGTCTTGTAAATGGTTTCCAGGGTTATAGGAAACCATTACATTTGTCACTCAGTGTAGAGTCACCTCAGGAAGAAGTGGGCAGCACCATATCAAGTGAATTAGTGAAAGGTGGTGGCGACAATCATCTGCTCAATTAATGTACTGATAGTGCTGCCTACTTCCTCCTTCACCTTTATCACTCTAACAGTGTCTGCCTTCCTCTCTTCCGATTTCTCCCTCTCCTTCCTGTCATTTTTTATTACTCTTCTTTTTCACTTCAGGTGGCTCTACACTGAGTGAAAAGCCTAATGGTTTCCTGTAACCCAAGAAACCATTTACAGCAGTGGATGGTACCACAGCCATACAGTATAACCAGATAATGGTGTGATGTGGAACATGCTGTGGTGTTTCTGTCAAGTGGCTGGGGCAACACAACTGTGGCATCCATCCAGGATCCAAATCTCCACACTTTTCCACAAGGGAACACTGATTCGTTGTATGGGACATCCCTGCAGGGGTGGCTGCTTGCCTGTGGTTGATGGGTCTGCTTGGCCAGACAGACCACAGATAATTAACATCATCATCAAGTGAGTAGATGGTATGTCAGTACCACCTACCACTACATTCAGTGTAGTATGTTTATACGTGCTGGAAGCAGTGTGGGTCTGGCATGTCTCTGTGTTGTAGGTGTACACACTTATGTGCAGGGACTTCATTGCAGGATCTGTGGTATGTGAGTGAGCAGGCTGTTGGAAGGGGTGGTGGGGACTGATGTATGGTGTGATAGGAGGCATGTTTATGGATGTGTTACACCTGTCATACAACCATGTGCTCTGATGCTGCCTGGGATCTGGTAGTGTAGTGCATGTGATGTGAGTCCATTCTCTGCAAGAAATGCATAAAAAATATCCATGTGTTTGTCTTCCGTACGTGATCTGTAGGAGGCTAACCTTATCACTGGTCTCAGTGAAGCATGGAGGCTGGTGAGACTACTGTCAAAAAACTTTGATCTATGATGGAAACATCAAATTTAAAAAATGCAGTGAACAAGGTTATATGTTTACACTAATTGGTGCTCATATTCTGTATTTTCCAAATAAGGTTACAAGAATGTTAAAATATTACTGGAAAACATGAACAATGACAACAAACAATTATCAACTCCTGAATGCCAATGGAACCTTAAAACAAAACGACCTCACTGTAGGATACATGTTTCCATTTGTTCCTAATTCACACATCAGACTCAAAAAGGTTTGTTGGATAACACTGTAATTTACTGGTGGTGGCTATCCTTGAATGATGATTGGGCAGAGCCTATCCTTACCCACGTCCTGATGGATGTAAGACCAAACCAACCAAACACCAACCCTCTAAAGACAGCTGACGCCACAGCAATGACATACCTGAGGCCCACTTCAGCCATCTTTGCACTCCTACTCTCACCACAGTGTTGCAATATCACTGTCCAGTAAAGGTCCTTATATTCCCAGCTCCCATACTAGTATCTGAAAATCTATATTTTTAACACGACTTCTTATGTACTTACATATCATTTCATCAATCAAGGACAATACACCACATAAAGCACAAAGATGGAGACCATATTGCAACACACCAAATACTTTTTTCTTCAGTTAATACAAAACCAATAGACATTACTGAAGGGTTACCTATAAATGTCACAGGGTTATAATCGCCATCTTGCAACCCCTCTTTACACAAGTTTACTAAATTCTTTTACTACCTGATTACAATAAAGCATTTAAAAAACAATGATGTTTTATGGATATATTGTTGAATATATAGCAGACTTCCTGAATGCAACAGACTGTACAGGACAATCCAACTCTTGAGTGGGAAGTTGGCGGAAGCTGGCATCAGTAACGGGTGACTGCTGAAGCCCATTGTATTGTGGTAAAGGTGGATTGTGTACTGTTTGTCAAGAATGGCTTTGACCACCACCTATAGCTCAGACTGCTGTCTATGCAAACCTGCTTCCTCTTGGTAAAAGCTGAACTTAAGTACCTGCATCTTTTTATTATACTGTTTTTTTTCTGCTCTGTACTTTACCGCAGTAATGGGCTGTTCAAATGAGGGATTTGAGGCATGTATGGGTAAGATGGGAGTTGGTAGTAGGATGAGTGAAAACGGAGTGAGGTTTGGAAGCTTCTGTCTAGCAAATGACTTAGTCATCGGGGGCACACTCTTTCAGCATTGCAATATACACAAGACAACTTGGATGTCGCCGTGTGGAAAATATAAAAATCAGATTGATCACATCGCTATCAGTAGGAGGCATAGAAGTTCTCTGCTAGATGTTCATGTTAAACGGGGAGCGGATATTGGTAGTGACCATCAACTCAGCATTGCAAAAATAAGGTTTAAACTTAAAAATCAGAAGAAGGAAAAATCTGGTGTTGGTAGATACGATATCGTTAAGCTTAGAAGGGAAGGAGAAGAAAAGGAGGAATTCAGATTAGAATGCAGAAATAGGTTTTTGGTGTTGGAAACGTTGGAAGAGGGGGAGAGAAGTGTAGATGAGATGTGGGAGGATGTGAACAAAGTTTTGCATGAGACTGCTGAATGTACGATTGGAAGGAGACATAGATTCAGGAGAAAGAAATGGGTATCAGAGGAAATGTGGGATATGATAAAAAAGAGAGGTGAGGCTAAATTGAGGAGTGAGATGCAATGCGTTGATGAATGAGAGATTGAATTAGCAAGAGCTGCGTACTGGAGTTTGAATTCAGAAGTAAGAAGGTTAGCTAGGAGAGATAAAAGAAGATGTGTGGATGAAAAGGTTGCAGAGACTGAAATCTTAATAAACAAAAATGATGGACAGAGTCAAAGAATAGCATATGAATCGATTAGAGAACTGAGTGGTAATGCAGGTAAACGCAAGGAAATACCAATTAGAGACAGGGAAGGAAATTTATTGACCAAAGATGGAGATATTAAAAATAGATGGAAAGAGCATTTTGAGACAGTTCTTAATAGACCAATACCACCAGAAGAGGATATACCGTCTGCTCAGGAAGATTTAAATATAGAAACAGGAGAGTTGAGGCTTGCAGAAGTGGAGAAAGCAGTAAAACAGTTAAAGAATAATAAGGCCCCAGGGGAGGATGGTTTATTTCCGGAAATGTTTAAAGTGGAGGGGGATAGATTAATAATGATCTTGACCAAGCTATTCAATAAGATATGGGTGACGGGGTTACTACCATCAGTTTGGAAGAATGGTGTAATTGTTAAAGTTCCGAAGAAGGGAGAGCTGAGTGAATGTGGTAATTGGAGGGGAATCTCTTTGTCACCGATAGCTTTGAAAGTTTTCAGTAGAGTGTTGTTAAATAGGTTGGAGCCGGTGGTTGAGGGTATTCTGAGGGATGAACAGGCTGGTTTTAGAAAGGGACATGGTTGCAATGATCAGATCTTTATAGTTAGGCATTTGATGCAGCAAGTTAATGAAATGAGAGTACCGTTAAGTCTTTGTTTTGTTGATTTTGAAAAGGCTTTTGATAGTGTTTCGAGAGAGTCTATGGGGAAGATCATGAGACATTATGGAATACCAGAGGAGTTTGTGAGGGTCATTATGAACATGCATGAGGACACATTTTGTAAAGTGATGGTTGATGGTTGTCTGAGTGATTCGTTTGAAGTCAAGTCCGGAGTAATTCAAGGTGGTGTTCTATCGCCTTTACTATTTATATTGGTCATTGATTACATTATGAAATGTGTTGGAACAGAAACCGGTGCAGGTATACTTTGGGGAGAGAACAGGAAACTTTTGGATTTAGATTATGCAGATGATATAGTTTTGATTTGTGATGGGCCAGAAGAGATGCAGAGAGTGTTGGACTGTTTGGTGAGTGAAGGTCGCAAGGTGGGTTTGGTTATTAATTGTGGAAAAACTGAAATAATCAATATGAATATGGAAAATGCGCAGGAATGTGTAATTGGAGGTATGGTTGTAAAGCAAGTTGACAGGTTTAAATATTTAGGTACTTATTTAGCCAAGGATGGTTCTTTGAACTTTGAATTCGAGGAAAGGTTAAAGAAGGCTAATCAGGCAATGGGAATGCTTAAAAATATTTGGAATAATAACAATTTCTCTGTGCATACAAAAATCAAACTTTATAAGGTAATGGTTAGGAGTATCTTAATTTATGGACACGAGTCTTGGTACAGCACAGTGACTATGGAAAATAAATTCTTGGTGTTTGAAAATAAAGCACTTAGAAGAATATTAGGAGTTAAGTGGTGGGAAAGGATACCAAATAGTAGAATTAGAGAAATAACGGGAGTGCAGCCGATCGATGAATATGTTAGATTCTCACGATGGAAGTGGCTAGGACATGTGTATAGGAGACAGGGAATAGTACACCAGGGTGGGTGGCACCTGGTAGGAGAGGTAGAGGAAGGCCAAAAGAGACGTGGGTGAGGACAATGAGACGGGAAGCTGGAGATGAGTGTTGGGGAGATCTTGAGGAGTTAGCACAAGATAGGATGTGGTGGTGTGAGTTCATCGTGGCCCTATGCATCCCCGAGGGTGCCACAGGAAATGACTGATTGATTGATTGTACTTTACCGCATCATCCTTTGGAATGAGTGGTTAGTTGTTAGGCTACTTTCATGCAACCACAGAATTTCTGATGCATACTTAACTTACTATTATTTACACCACCAGGTGTAGTGTGGATAACATGTGTTCTTGGTTGATTTCGTATTTTGGGTGTTTAATTTTTGGAGACTTTTTTTTTGGGGGGGAAGTGGCCAAAAAGTGAGTTGTGGGACATTTATCCAGAAAATATAGTCATTTATAAAGACCGGAAACAGGGCCACAGTTAATATTAAAACACCTTATATATGACAAATTAACTGAAATTAATTAACCTAACCTGTTTTGTGGGCTTCACCTCCATGACCCACTGTGTTTAGCCACGTATGACTGCCACCTATGAAAACCACTTAGCCTAACCTTGAAAGTCCCCAGTATCCCAAGAATTCCATCTCAAACTTTGTCTAACCGGTAATACTGACTCAATAAACAATAAAAAATACAAAATGTGGACAATGAAGGCTGGAAATCTGGTACTTACATACCAGTATGTGTAACTAATGTAGATGGTGGGAAACAGATTATCACTCTATCTATCAATCTATTGCCAGACACCTTAATCCCTTATACGGGGTGGCCACAAACAAATCGCCTCCACGTCACCCTGTCTGGTACTTACATACCAGTATGTGTAACTAATGTAGATGGCGGGAAACAGATTATCACTCTATCTATCAATCTATTGCCAGACACCTTAATCCCTTATACGGGGTGGCCACAAACAAATCGCCTCCACGTCACCCTGTCTGGTACTTACATACCAGTATGTGTAACTAATGTAGATGGCGGGAAACAGATTATCACTCTATCTATCAATCTATTGCCAGACACCTTAATCCCTTATACGGGGTGGCCACAAACAAATCGCCTCCACGTCACCCTGTCTGGTACTTACGTACCAGTATGTGTAACTAATGCAGATGGCGGGAAACAGATTATCACTCTATCTATCAATCTATTTCCAGACGCCTTAATCCCTTATACAGGGTGGCCACAAACAAATCGCCTCCACGTCACCCTGTCCCCCCCCATTTCACTGCCCTGCTCCCAATTCACACCCACCTCTCTCACTCACACCACTCACCACTTTTCAATGTGCTAGAACTGAATCAAAACAACTTGCCTTCACACACAAAAATGCTCAGTAACTGCAGGTAGGGCAGTGTCTTGAAAAATTTGTATAACGGAGATAGCCTTTGCCAGAGAAATCACAAATAACACCAAAATGCAGTGAACACATCCCTCACACACCATAGAACAGGCAGTATTTGACGGCACCCGGCATTTATAGTACTTATGGTATGTCAGTAGCTGGTGATCAGATGCCCTAAATGCTTTACTGTAAAAGTGGGGTTCTAATGGACAGTCATGGGTGTTGGGGAAAGCAGGTGGAGATTGTTGGATATGAAAAGATTGAACTTGCTGGTGAGTCTCTTGAGTGTGTGGAAGAGTTTTGTTATTTGACAGACATGTTATGTGCTGGAGGTGGGGCTGGAGCCAGCTCTAGACCTAGAGACCGCCCCTAGGACCCCCGGGCAGGACATCTCCCCACCCCGACACCGGAGACCCTCGTCCTCCGTCAGGCACTTAGGTGAGGGCTTCACGCAGCTCTTCGGCCCCATTCCTGACGGCCGTACTCCTGTTCCCAACCCTGACAGTGGTGGGCTCTTTGCCGCACATAGACCCAAACGAGAGAGGACACCCCTACGAGTGATTCGGTGGCCCCTGGATGCTGAGGCCCCTGGCGGAACTCAGCCCCCATCAGCAGCCGGACTGTGAGTTCCCCGCCACCCCTCTACCCTCGCCGCCACCACACCCAGTCCCGACAGTGAGTGACAGTGAAAGTGCTGTGACAGTGATACAGTGACACTAGGGCTGGGCAGTGAGCTACTCTGTGTAAGGGAAGCCTAGAGTTAGACCTGTCAGTGTTAACGTAATGAGAGGTGGAATAGTAGTGTAACAATGAAACAGTGAACCTGGCCAAGCTGTGAATGTAGTGTCTGCCTATACAAGCATATCTCGATTTCAGTAACGTACCCTAGCTCTAAGATCAATTGGTGCTACCAGAACCAAGGTGTGAATTAACAGTGAAACAGTGAATTTGAGTAGGCGGCCAAACAGTGATGGCAGTGCCCACCTATACACGTGTGACTCGGCCCCCAATAGCATAGCTTCCACCTAAGACCAATAAAGTGTGCTGCCCACACTAAGCATGATATAGACTTCCCACGAAGCGACAGTGATTGGTTTCTCTGCCCACTGTCCCCCATGCTGACTAGTGGTTTCTCTGCCCACTGCCCCCTGTGCTGACTAGTGGTTTCTCTGCCCACTGCCCCCCATGCTGACTAGTGGTTTCTCTGCCCACTGCCCCCCGTGCTGACAAGTGGTTTCTCTGCCCACTGCCCCCCATGCTGACTAGTGGTTTCTCTGCCCACTGCCCCCCATGCTGACTAGTGGTTTCTCTGCCCACTGCCCCCAGTGCTGACTAGTGGTTTCTCTGCCCACTGCCCCCCGTGCTGACTAGTGGTTTCTCTGCCCACTGCCCCCAGTGCTGACTAGTGGTTTCTCTGCCCACTGCCCCCCGTGCTGACTAGTGGTTTCTCTGCCCACTGCCCCCAGTGCTGACTAGTGGTTTCTCTGCCCACTGCCCCAGTGCTGACTAGTGGTTTCTCTGCCCACTGCCCCCTGTGCTGACTAGTGGTTTCTCTGCCCACTGCCCCCAGTGCTGACTAGTGGTTTCTCTGCCCACTGCCCCCCGTGCTGACTAGTGGTTTCTCTGCCCACTGCCCCCAGTGCTGACTAGTGGTTTCTCTGCCCACTGCCCCCAGTGCTGACTAGTGGTTTCTCTGCCCACTGCCCCCAGTGCTGACTAGTGGTTTCTCTGCCCACTGCTGACTAGTGCACTGTTCACTTTATTCCCAATATTGTCCCAATAGTATCCCGTGCGATACTGCTTCCCATGATCTCTACATATAACTTATAATTGCCCAGATTCCTGTTCTCGTGACATCTACCTGTTCCACATATACAATGTCAATACACGTGTAAGATTGTTGCAATGAGTTTTTGTGTCCTGCCTCTCTCTTATTTGTCTAAGCTCCGGTCTAGAAAGGGAACCCAGCTACACACTAGGTGTTAGAGGGACAGGAAGCTGACGCTAAAACACCCAGCATAACAATAATAATTCATCCATCCATCCATCATCCAATCCTACATTGCCCCATGAGGAGCATAGGAACCCTGTGCTGGGCAAGTGGTCCTGACATTTAAGATGAGAGTGACCAGCTTCACTCATCCCTGAGTGGCATTATGTGAGCAATAAACCCCAACCACCCCTTGGTTATAAACCTGCACCGGCTCAATCCGATTGGAGCGCCATAATTACCCACCAAACGACAAGGCGCCAAAATTTGGCTATATGGTTACCACCCAGCGAAGTAAATGGTTTCCTGGTGTACAGGAAACCATTTGGCTTGTCACTCAGTGTAGAGTCACCCACAGGCAGATGGTAGAGGAAAGATTGAAGGAAACAATGATAGAAGAGGGAGTGTAAAGTCACCTGAAGGCAGAAGGACGAGGAAGGAATGAAGGAAAGACAAAAGGGGATGGAAGGAAATAAGGATGGAGGAGAGGAAAGAGCAGACACCCAAGAGCAGCACTACACTAAGTGAGTGGATGGTGGGAGCCCCCACCTGCCACCAATAATAATAATATTAATAATAATAATAATAAGAAGAAGAATATATAATAATAGTAATAATAATAATAATAAATAATAACAATAACAAAAATCTATGACAAGGCTAGGAGCCACTTACCATGTGAGTACCACAGAAGGCATGTTGGAAGTTGTTAAAAGGGACCTGGTTGTAACAGTGGTGACGCGACACAGAAAATTACACAGCACTTGTGTCTCTATAATGAACTTGGACGGCAGGCCTAGATCTGTATACCTGTGGAGGGGAGACACTGGTAATTATTTATCTATCTATCTATCTATCTAACTATGTCTATCTACCTATCTATCTACAGTATCTATCTATCTATCACCTATCTATAGCCAGACGTCTTAATTCCATAAGGGGTGGCCACAAACCAATCCCCTCCATGTCACCCTGTCCCCTGCTATTTCCCAGCCCTCCCCCCAACTTACACCCCCCTCTCATATACCTCTCTACTCCATCCCATCCTCAGTCTTCCCCTCCCTCCACCTCTCCGACATATATCTTCTAGTTAGTCTCTCACTCTCCATCCCCCCTGACTCACACACCCCTCTACTCCATCACTCCGTCTCATCCTCGGTCTTCCCCTCCCTCCACCTCTCTGACATACATCTTCTAGTTAGTCTCTCACTCTCCATCCCCCCGGACTCACACCCCTCTCTCATATACCTCTCTACTCCATCACTCAATCTCATCCTCAGTCTTCCTCTCCCTCTCTCCCCCCCCTCTACCTCATAAACATACACTCTCCTAGTTAGTCTCTCACTCTAAGTTTAGTTCAACCAGAATCAATAGCAATATATAAACACAGTAGAGTTCATGTATACTCTCTCTCTCTCATTCCATCCAATTCAATTTTGTCTCATAACCTCACATTTTCTCTCCCTTCCTATCCCCTTCCTTCTTTACCACTCCTCTCTCTCTCTCTCTCTCATTCCTTCCAATTCAATTTTGTCACAAACTCACATTTTCTCTCCCTTCCTATCCTCTTCCTTCTTCACCACTCCTCTCTCTCTCTCTCATTCTTTCCAATTCATTTTCTCTCTTCCCTTCCCTTGCCATCCTCTTCCTCACTCCTTCCCACCTCTCTCTCTCTTTCTCCCTCTCTCTCTCATTCTTTCCAATTCATTTTCTCTCTTCCCTTCCCTTTCCATCCTCTTCTTTTCTCACTCCTTCCTGACTCTCTCTCTCTCTCTCCCGTTTCATTTTCGTTTTCGTTTTTAAAGGCTCCAACATGCTTGCATGTGTCGGCCTTGGTCACCTAATGGCGGCTCTCCACGCTGCACGATCCATTGCAGCCTCCCTGTTCAGTCCCTTAACCCTGAGGTCACACTTAATGACCTCGTCCCATGTCTTTCTCGGTCTACCCCTCATAACCCCACCCCCAATATTAACACTTCTCACCTTCCTCACCCAATTATCATCCCCCATCCTCTCCACATGTCCAAACCATCTCACTCTACCTCTCCTCATCACAACACCAATACACTCCAGTCCCAACCTACCTCTCAACTCTTCCATTGTAAACTCAGCCCCTCCAGGCCTTGGACGCAGGGACGCACTACACATCCACCTAATCATTGTCACTTCTGTACGTCTGAGCCGGCGAATATCCTCCTCCTTCACTGCCCAGGTCTCACTGCCATATAGCATTACACTCCTAATACATGCTGCATACAAAGACCCCTTAGCACGTAGGGAGAGTCCTCTTAATGTCAGGAGAGGCAACAGCTCCCTGAACTTCTTCCAACCACTTCTCACCCTAGCCACAGAGCTGCTCCAGCCCCACCTCCAGCACACAACATGTCTCCCAAGTAACAGAACTCTTCCACACACTCAAGAGATTCACCAGCAAGTTCAATCCTTTCACGTCTGACAATCTCCACCTGCTCACCCCGACATGCTGTACACATAAAATCAGCATTATCTCGCAGTCTACCTCTGATACCACTACATCTCTTATGCACCCATTTATCACAAACACCACACAAGATGGAATTACTTCCCACACTCTTGTGGCAAACTGCACATGGCCACTCTCCCTCGTCTTTGACAGTACTGCCACCAACCCTAGATATCATCACTTTTGTTTTATCTGCATTTACCCTTAAGCCCTTGTGCCCCATACCATCTCTCCACTTCCTAAACCTTTCCTCCACTTCCCTTTTGCTCTCTGCAATCAACACCAAATCATCAGCATACAACAACTCCCACAGAAGTCCGTTTCTAAAGTCACGTGAAAGGGCTTCAAGTACCATGATAAGCAACATGGGACTCAAAACTGACCCCTGATGCACACCAACATTCATGGAAAACTCATCACTCAAATCTCCATTCACTCTCTCATTCTTTCCAATTCATTTTCTTTCTTCCCTTCCCTTCCCATCCTTTACCTTCCTCATTCCTTCCTACCTCTCTCTCTCTCATTCCTTCCAATTCATTTTCTCTCTTCCCTTCCCTTCCCATCCTCTTCCTCACTCTTTCCTCCCCCCCCATTCCTTCCTACCTCTCTCTCTCTCATTCCTTCCAATTCATTTTCTCTCTTCCCTTCCCTTCCCATCCTCTTCCTCACTCTTTCCCCCCCCCCCTCTCTCTCTCTCTCTCTCTCTCATTCCTTCCAATTCATTTTCTCTCTTCCCTTCCCTTCCCATCCTCCTCCTTCCTACCTCTTTCTCTCTCTCTCATTCCTTCCAATTCATTTTCTCTCTTCCCTTCCCTTTCTATCCCCTTCCTTCCTGCCTCTCTCTCTCTCTCTCTCTCAGCTGTGTTGCAGCATCAGTAATATCTGCGGCTGTTCCCACACCCAACTGTTGACAGAAGGTAGTTGTAGCAGCTCTTGTGTCTCCGCCTCCACCACAACACCACTGGCCAGAGGGAGAGAAAATTGGAGAGAGCGGCAAAAATAAAATAAATCATCATCATCATCGTCATCGTTATCTTCATTTTCATCATCATAATCATCATCATCTATAATCATCATCATCATCAACATCGTCTCATCATTATTTCTTCACAATACAATGATGACCAATGCAAATACCACACATTCCACTATCTATCTATCTGTCTATTTATCTATTGCCAGACACCTTAATACTGTAAGGAACAGCCACAAATAAATCACCTCCATGTCACCTTATCCTCTGTCATTTAGCTGCACTGCCTCCAACTGATATCCCCCTCTCTCATATATCCCCACTCCAGCCCTCCACCTCATCCTTGGTCTCCCTCTCCTCTCCCCTTCCACAGATAGACAGATAGATGGACAGACAGTTGAAGTCTTTATAAACAATACAATACAAATATGGCGCTAGTCACAAAGAAGTGCTAGCCAAGAAACCAATGACTTTTTCTGCCACTGAGCTACATAAGTATGAAAATCTGGGCCAAGTTAAGGTGAAAGGAGTATAGTAAGAGGTGTAAGGTCTGTGTGGTTTATGTCTATCTATCTATCTATTGCCAGACGCCTTAATCCCATACAGATGGCCACGAACAAATCACCTCCACGTCGTCCTCTCCCTCGCCATTTCACTGTCCTGCTTCCAGCTCACGCCCTCCTCTCTCATATACCTCTCCACGCCATCTCAATCTCCACCTCCCCCTCCCCCCCCTCCACCTCCCTCACATACACTCTCCTCATTAGTCTCTCACTCTCCATCCTCTCCACATGACGAAACCACCTCAGTGCGTTTCTGCTGATGCTTCCTATGACATCCACATCCACATCCACATCACATCGCTCCTATATATCCTTATTTATCAGTCTGTCTCTCCATTGTGACTCCACATGCACCTCACTCACATACATTCTCCTCGTTAGTCTCTCACTCTCCATCCTCTCCACATGGCCAAACCACCTCAGTGTGTTTCTCCTAACGCTTCCTATCACATCCACACCACAACGCTCCTTCACTGATCTAACACATCTTTCATAAATAATTCCTTCTGGAGTTATATCAACTCCCAATACAAAAAAAATACCATGGCATTGTTTTAATTTTACAAACCTCCCTAGCATCTCTTCCTTGGTGATTTATTTTATACACTACACATTAATATCTCTCATCATCTAAGTCTCTTCTAAGTCTCCTTCCCTCTTATTTTTTCCTCGTTTTCCTGAACATATGTCCTATCACTCTTTTATCTATCTGACTATATCACAACGCCATAATCAGGTAAGGGGTGGCCATTTGTCTTTGAGTTAGTTGTTTTACGGGGAGGGGCACTAACCCTCCACCAACCCACTTGTTGACACATAGGGAACACATATGGTCTGGTTATATGGTTACCACCCAGCGTTGTAAACGGTTTCCTGGCTTACAGGAAACCATTAGGCTTGTCACTCAATGTAAAGCCATCTGAAAAGGAAAGAATAGTAAAAAGCGACAGGAAAAATGGGAGGAATAGGAAGAGAGGAGGACAGACACAGAAAATGAATGAAAAAAGTGAAGGAAGAGGTAGGCAGCACTACATCAAGTGAGTGGATGATGGTGAAAAATATGAAGAGAGGAGGACAGACACAGAGAAAGAATGATAAAGGTGAAGAAGTAGGCTGCACTACATCAAGTGAGTAAATGATGGTGAGAAATAGGAAGAGAGGAGGACAGACACAGAAAAAGAATGATAACGTTAGAGAAGGAAGCAGACAGCAATACATCAAGTGAGTGGATGATGGTGAGAAATAGGAAGAGAGGAGGACACACACAGAAAAAGAATGATAACGTTAGAGAAGGAAGCAGGCAGCATTACATCAAGTGAGTGGATGATGGTGAGAAACAGGAAGAGAGGAGGACAGACAGAAAAAGACTGATAAAGGTAAAGGAAGAAGTAGGCAGCACTACATCAAGTGAGTGGATGATGTGAGAAACAGGAAGAGAGGAGGACAGACAGAAAAATACTGATAAAGGTGAAGGAAAAAAGAAGTTGCAGTACATCAAGTGAGTGGATGATAGTCAGCAGCAGCTACCACCAACACACATGCAGTACAGTTTATAATACCTGATGACCAGTGTACCAGGTATATATGGAGGCAGTGGTACCAACTCAGTGAAGTATCTGGCCCTGCTGTCTCATTACAAAGTCTTCTCCTGGAATAACCTCGTCTCATCCTCAAAGTCTTCTCCTGGAATAACCTCGTCTCATCCTCAAAGTCTTCTCCTGGAATATCCTCGTCTCATCCTCAACGTCTTCTCCTGGAATAACCTCGTCTTGTCCTCCAACTCACGTGCTATCCTTGTCACATTCTCCAGCTCACACTGCCATTATTGGATCTGTAGTAAAGGGAATAAAACATCATCCTTTCTGCCCTGATATGGTTAAGGATGCTCCCTAACACCTTTTCTCAAGTAATCTGTTTTGCTTGCTACACCTTACTGGCCCCTTCTGTGGTTGTTTCTGCATAAAGCTCCCTAACACATTTTCCTAAGTGATTTATTTTGCTTATTACACTTTGCCGTCCTCTTCTGTGTTACTTAAGTCACTGTAATATCACCATACTCTGCATACAGCTCCCTAACACATTTTCCTAAATGATTTATTTTGCTTATTACATCTTGCAATCCTCTTCCTTTTTACTTAAATCATTCTAATATCACCAAACTCTGCATACAGCTCCTTAACACCTCTTCCCAACTGATTTATTTTGCTTATTCCATCTTGCCATCCTCTTCTGTGCTACATAAATTATTCAAATATCACCATATTGCATAAATAACATACAAAATTATATTAGCCAGCCATATCCAAAAATAAATCAATACGGAAGAGGTGTTAGGGAGCTTCCTTAACAACCAAGAAAACCAGCTATTCAAGTCCTCTTTCATCCACTTACATTTTTTTCAAGAAAGAAGGAACCAAAGGCCAGAAGCTTTTTTTTTTCCTATACTGATATACTGACTGTTTTTGTATAACATATCCATATTATCCACTCACTTGATGTAGTGTTGCCTACTTCTTCCTCAGCCTTTATCATTTTTTTTTTTTTCTGTGCCTGTCCTCCTCTCTTCCTATTTCTCCCATCTTTCCTGTCACTTCTTATTGTTTTTCTTTCCTTTACAGGTGGCTTTACATTGAGTGACAAGCCAAATGGTTTCCTGTCAGCCAAGAAACCATTTACAACGCTGGGTGGTAACCATACAACCAAACCATACGTGCTCCCTACGTGTCAGCAAGTGGGTTGGTGGAGGGTTAGTGCCCCTCCCTGTAAAACAACTAACTCAAAGTCAAATGGCCACCCCTTAAGGGATTATGGCGTCTGGCGATAGATAGACAGATAGATCCACATTATACAGCCATGTCCTGTTATACCAGTGGAATATGTTAATGAGGATTGTTGGATGGCAAAAACTGGTATGATGGAGTGAAAACTGGTATAACACAATGAAAATACCAGAGCAAAAGCTGGTATGAGTGAAAAACAGGGTAGTGAAAACTGGTATAATGGAGTCAAACATAGGATAATGAAAACTAGTATAATGGAGTGAAGTAATCCGTTAATTATCCGACGTAATAAAGCCAAAGGTGTGTCAGGATAGTGGCAATGTCCAAATAATGACCAATATTCCCCCTACTATACCAAGACCCTACATATACCCAACCTCCAACCTATACCTAACCTATTTGTACAGTACCTAGGCTTAATTTGCTAGTGTTTTCCTGTCATTCAGCCATATTTAGACAAAACACACACAGGAATATCAAAAATAATTTTTAACACCAAGAAAACCATGAAAAAAAAAAAAACACTGAACACCCCCAACCCCCTAGCTATACACTACTGTATGTACAGTAGCCCTGCTAATTTTGGCACAGTGTTCAGGTCATTCTGCCACACTGAGACATCAAAACACACAGCAATATCCAAAGTAATGCTACACAATGCACAAACAACAAAAATCCACGAAAAAACTGAAGATGGTTGGAAAATCAGTTATCTTTGTGACAGCTGCTGCTGGTGCACACACAAAAATTCCATGGCCAAATATGCCACCAGAAATTGGTTATATTGGTATGAATGATATACCACCATCTCTGCTGGTGTTTATACTGTATAATTAGCTAATAAAAACACAGAAAACTGATGAGTTCAATAACAAAACCGCTGTGAGAATAAATGGTGTTCAAGAGTAAAACTTACCTTCAAATAACTTCCCACCATCCAACATACCTTCAAATAACTTCCCACCATCCCAGTGCAAAATTTTCCCTGCACCTTCCATGAGTTAAGCATAAGTCTAGCTGCAGAATTTCATGAGCTTTCTTGTGGATTTCACAAAATTCTGATACAACCAGTAGTATTCAAATAAACTGCCAAAAATTTTAAAAAGTCACGGGTCAGTGCTTTCAGTGCAAAGAAGGGGAGGGACTGAGGGAGTGAAGGGGGAGCTGGGATGCCAGGCTAGCAAGGCAAGGAGCACAGCAGGGTATGGAGGAGGGACAGGAGGGGGGGAGAAGCAAGGCGTGGGTAGGATTTTCACCCTTCTGTCACGAGGCAGATGGGTGCTTTCACCTGACTTGTGGCTTGTGATTTGTCTTACACGTGCATTCGCCCTTGGGAAACACAACTCCCTGTGAATGGGTGAGTTTAGACGTTTGGTGTAGAGAAGGATGGGCACTTTCACCTGACTTGTGGCTTGGGTCTCTGTTAGACGCGCGGTGGCAGTTGGAAAAGGCTAATCCCAGTGGCTGTGCAACATTGGACATTCAGTGGGGATGCGTACAGACATTTTGACACTGCTTGTGGGTTGTGGTCAGTATTACTCGGGTAGTGGAAGTTCATAGGGAGTGATGGGACCAGCATGTGACTTTGACCATTCACTACAGGGGTGGATGGACATTTTAGCTCTGGTTGTGGGTTACAGCCTATATCCCCCTTACAGATGGAGCCCAGCGGCAATAATACCAAATGTTTGAACATGTTGGCTGGCCGGCCGAAGTTCTCGGGGACTTTTACGTCCGGATAATAGCAAGTAAATTCAGATATTGGTGTAATAGAGCCAAGGCCCAGTATCCAAATCATGGACAGGTCCAAATACTCCACATCCGGATAAGTGAGAGATTACTGTATATTTTTTTCATTCATTCATTGCCAGACGCCATGTATCCCAGACGGGGTGGCCAAGGGCTTAGAGTTAATTGTTTTACAGGGAGGGGCACTAATCCTCCACCAACCCCACTTGACACGTAGGGATGCCAACAGCATCTGGTGTTCCCAAGCGGTCACCCATCCAAGTACTAACCAGAGCCAACGTTGCTTAACTTCGCTGATCGAACGGGAAGCGGTGTACTCAACGTGGTATGGCCGTTATATATATACAGTATATATATATATATATATATAATTTTTTTTTATAAATAACAGAATGGAGGAAGGAAAAACAAATGGGTAAAAAAAAAAAAAAAAAAAAAAATCCATACACCAGATTACTGGTGTCCTCTGTTCATAAAATATCTGTAACAATTAGACTTGAACAGTTGTGGGTTGAAATTTGGAGGAAAACAACTCTGGGGAAGCGAGTTCCAGAGAGATGCAGTTTGGAGAATGAAAGAATTCTGATAGGCAGAAGTTCTGCAATATGGTTGAGTGACATTCCAGTCATGAGCGCTACCAGATGCCCGTGTAGCACGAGGGAAGGCATAGAGAGGTGGGTATATATAAAATTTATTTATAAAATTTATATATATATATATATATATATATATATATATATATACAGTAAACTCTTGATTTCCCATCTCGGAAATACCCAGCATACGACATTATTTGGCGTAGCTAACACCTGAATTGAAATGGTATCAGGCACAAAGCATAAAAATTGAGTCTTTGACACTACCCAGCATGAAGGACCCTTGCTTCTGGCTAATACCATATTATTACCCTGCATGAGACAGTTGTTGTCATCAAACATCCAGCCACAAAAAAAAATAAATAAATTTAAAAAAAAAAAAATAATAATAATAATAAATAAATAAATTAAATACACAAAACGAATAGGGTTATACTGTACATGTACTGTAATCTGAAAGGAAGGGAGGGAGATAACTTATGGTAAAAATATGGTTAGGGTAAATGACCCTGCTGGCATCACCAAATTTGAGTCTAAATTGCCCATTCTCAGCTTGAATATTGCTCACCCTTGTGGAGTGGATGTGGGAAGGTTGCACTAAAGCAACTAGACAAAATTCAGAACAAAGCTGTTGGAATTATTAATAACTCTGCTATTACAAATGAACTACCTCCCCTACAGGTAAGAAGGAATGTTGCCTCCCTTGCATTATTTTACAGATACTTTTATGGCAAATGCTCAGACGAAGTTGCATCCATTGTGCCACCTCTCCATGCCTTCCCCCCATTACATGGACATCTGGTAGTGCTCATGGCTGGAATGTCACACAGTCATATTGCAGAACTTCTACCTATCAGAAATTTATTATTCTCTGAACTGCATCTCTCTGGAACTCGCTTCCCCAGAGTTGTTTCCCTCCAAGCTTCAACCCACAGCTGTTTAAATCCAACTGTTACAGATATTTTATGAATGGAGGACACCAGCAATCAGGAGTACGGATTATTATTTTTTTAATTCATTTTTCCTTCCTCTGTTCTATTATTTAAAAAAAATCTTATATCATTGTTTCTTGTATAGTGGATGTCTGTATAACAGAACCTGCCTGCCTGCCTTCCTTCCTTCCCTTCATCCTTCCTTCCACCCATCCTTCCCTTCTCGCACCACTGGTCTCCAGTATAGCAGATGCTCATATAACAGAACCCCCCTTCCTTCCTTCCTTGCACCTGTATCCATCCTTCCTTCCTTTCTTTCCTCCTTCTTTCCTTCCACCCATCCTTCCCTTCTCGTATAACTGGTTTCTTGTACAGTGGATGCTCATATAACAGAACCCGGCTTCCTCCCTTGCATCCCTCCCTTCTTCCTTCCTTGCACCTGCATCCAGCCATCCCTCCTTCGTTCCATCCTTCCCTCCTTGTATCATCAGTTTCTCATATCTAACAGCACACACCAGTCTTCCTTCCATCCTTCATGCTTTTCAATCTATTTTTAATCATCATTTTTGTTGGATTATTCTTTTCCGCCATAGGAAGGAGTAAAAAACAGCAAAATACAGTAAATGCTTAATCTAACAAATAATTCAGCCAACCCCCATTCCATTACCTCAAATTTTCCACTAAATCAAGTTCCATAACCAAGGCTCAGTATACTGGAAAATTTTCCGGTATTTTGAGCTATTTTCTGCTAAATCCTTGAAACCAACGGTGTGGCCGAGTTGCTGAGAATGTGCACCCAAACCCAGCAAACTATGCTGACTCTCACTGCTACACACAGCTGTCTGAACCCATAATTAACACCCCCAGGAATGCTTTACCGTGTACAGAATTTCTATCTATCTATCTATTGCCAGACGCCATAATCCCGTAAGGGGTCGCCATTTGTCTTTATTTCTTTTATGGGGAGGGGCACTAACCCTCAACCAACCCACTTGTTGACACGTACAGAGCACGTATGGTTTGGTTATATGGTTACCACCCAGCGTTGTAAATGGTTTCTTGGCTTACAAGAAACCATTTGGCTTGTCACTCAATGTAAAGCCACCTGTAAAGGAAAGACAAGCAATAAGAAGTGACAGGAAAGATGGGAGAAATAGGAAGAGAGGAGGACAGACACAGAAAAAGAATGATAAAGGCTAAGGAAGAAGTAGGCAGCACTACATCAAGTGAGTGGATGATGGTCGCCACCACCTACCACTAAAAATGGTTGCCAAAAACAGAGTTATCCTCAATTAAGGGATATTTCCTGTTTTACACGGCAAAAATACCGGAAAAAAAATTGTAGTTATCACGGGCATCAGCTACATTGGAGTTCGTTAAATTAGGTACTGATTCTACTGTATGTCACTGCCAAAATATTATCATTAAAAAAAAAATCAAAATATGGAATTCTTTAACCTGACAAAAAAAAAAAAAAAAAAAAAAAAAAGTGTGAGGTTCATTGTTTAAAATTCTGGTCAAAAGAATCACATGAGCAAAAAAAACGGAAGCCATAACACAACACAAATTCAAATATGGCCACAGACGAGAAACTTACCACAATTTGTGTATTTTCCACCTGCAATATTTTTTGGACCACATGGAGAGGATGAAGAGCGAGAGACTGACTAGGAAAGTGTATGTGAGTGAGGTGGAGGGGAGGGGAGGAAGGGGGAGACCAAAGATGAAATGGAGGGATGGAGTGGAGGGGTATATGAGAGAGGGCGGTGTGAGTTGGGAGCAGGGCAACATGGAGGCGATTTGTTTGTGGCCACCCCTTATGGGATTAAGGCTTCTGGCAATGGATGGATAGATGAAGTGCATTCAAGTACTTAAGTAGTGTGATGAGTAAGGATGGAACTTTGGGGGATGAAGTGCGTGAAAGGGTACAGCAGAGAAAGAAGGTTGTTGGTTCACTGAAAGCAGTGATGAGAAATAGGGAGGTGAGTATGGAAGTTAAGAAGTCACTGCATGATAGTATTGTGATCCCTACCCTGACGTATGGAAGCGAAGCGTGGACCTTGCAAGAGGGGAACAAGCAGTGGAAATGAGTTACTTGAGAGGAACATGTGGAGGGACAGGTTGACGAATGAAGAAGTGAAGGAACGTTGTGGGGTGGATGTGGATGTGGTTGAGAAGATTAGGAGAAATACACTGAGGTGGTTTGGACATGTGGAGAGAATGAAGAATGAAAGACTGACTAAGAGGGTGTATGTAGGTGAGGTGGAGGAAGCGAGAGGGAGGGGTAGACTGAGGATGAGGTGGAGGGATGGAGTTGAGAGGTATATGAGGGAGGGGAGAATGAGCTGGGGGGAGGGCAGTCAAATGGCAGGTGACAGAGAGACTTGGAGGTGTTTTGTCTGTGGCCACCCTTTGCAGGATTAGGGCGTTGGGCTACAGATAGATAGATAGTGTGCAGAAAGTGAGACGTGTGTGGCATGTGTCAGGAGTGCGATGCTGTATGGTGGTGAGACCTGGGCAGTATAGGAAGAGGATATTCGCAGGCTCAAATGTACAAAAATGACAATAGTTAGGTTGACGTGCAGTGCATCCTTGAGTGCAAGTCCTGGAGGGGCTAGGTTTATGATGGAAGACTTGAGAGGCAGGATGGGACTGGAGTGTACTAGTGTTGTGATGAGGAGGGGTAGATTGAGATGGTTTGTGCAGAGAAGGGGTAGATTGAGATGGTTTGTGAAGAGGAGGGGTAGACTGAGATTGTTTGTGCAGAAGAGGGGTAGACTGAGATGGTTTGTGCAGAGGAAGGGTAGACTGAGATGGTTTGTGCAGAGGAGGGGTAGATTGCGATGGTTTGTGAAGAGGAGGGGTAGATTGAGATGGTTTGTGCAGAGGAGGGGTAGACTGAGATGGTTTGTGCAGAGGAGGGGTAGACTGAGATGGTTTGTGCAGAGGAGGGGTAGACTGAGATGGTTTGTGCAGAGGAGGGGTAGACTGAGATGGTTTGTGATAAGGAGAGGTAGATTAACACTACACCGGGCCAGCCTTGTGTAACTTTTCTACCCCATCTCCGGCCAGGGGATGTTTCCAATAAAGTACTTATGCATGTCTGCTGTGTTCACCAAATTGTTGTGCCGTGTATTTGACCCATGAAATATCGAGAGAAAAAAAAAAAAAGACGTGCCGTTGCAACACTGGCCCAGAATTGGTTGGCCAATAAATGAGGCATCAGTGAGTCACTGGCTGGGAACAGTGTTAAGATGGTTTGGGCATGTGGCGAGGTGTGTCAAGATGGTTTGGGCAGGTGGAGAGGTGTGTTAAGATGGTTTGGGCATGTGGAGAGGTGTGTTAAGATGGTTTGGGCATGTGGAGAGGTGTGTAAAGATGGTTTGGGCATGTGGAGAGGTGTGTTAAGATGGTTTGGGCAGGTGGAGAGGTGTGTTAAGATGGTTTGGGCATGTGGAGAGGATGCATTACAACTGGATGCTGAAAGTGACAAGTGTGGAAACTGGGGATTAGGCTGAGACAGGCAGACTGAAAAAGACATGGGACGAGGTCATAGTGTGTGGCTTCAGGGATGAGGCACGGAATAGGGAGGCTGCCAGAGGTTGAGCAGTGTGGGAGGTGTCATTAGGTGACCAAGGCTGGTGTATGCGTGTTGGGGCATTTATAAATGAAACAAAACAAATGATAATTCACCCCTTCCTTGGTGCAGGTGGGGGGACGGTTCATAGGGAAGATATCCATATGTTTTGAAATTTTATGATGGTGAGTTAACGTGAAAAAAATATATACATATAATTTCATGGTTTTCTAGAATATATTTTGAGTTGGGCAATTTGGGGGTTTCACTTTTCTGAGTTATGCACAGGCCCCCCTCCCCCCCAGTTAAGTAACTGCTGCTAGTTCATTTTTTTAAGGAGAAGGGGTTCAAATGAAAGATTCCTATGTTTTTCAATGGATAACTGATGGTCATTTTTGTCAGATATGTTTGTTTTTTGTCACAACAGGGGAAATAGGGGTTGTAAATGGCAATATAAGGCATTTCTGATAAAAATGACCAGCATAAAAGTTTCCAACAAAAATGACCATCATCAAAATTTCTGAAAAAAATTCTATCTATTTACATACGCCTTAATCCTGTAAGGGGTAGCCACAAACAAATCCCCTCCATCTTGCCCTGTCCACAACCATTTCACTGCCCTGCCCCCAGCTCACCCCCTCCCCTCTCATATACCTCTCCACTCCATCCCTCCATCTCATCCTTGACCTCTCATCCCCTCTCCCCCTTCCACCTCACTCACATACACTCTCCTTATCAGTCTCTCACTCTCCATATGACCAAACCACCTCAGTGAGTTCCTCCTAACGCTTCCTATCACATCCACATCAACACCACAACGATCCTTTATATCCTCATTCGTCAGCCTGTCTCTCCATGTGACTCCACAGGCTACTCTTAAATAACTCATTTCCACTGCTCTCACTCTTGACTTGTGTCCTTCCAACAATGTCCAAGCTTCACTTCCGTACGTTAGAGTTGGTATCACAATACTGTCATGCAGTAACTTTTTCACTTCCATCTCACATCCCTGTTTCTTATCACTGCTTTCAAAGAACCAGCAACCTTTCTTCCCTGCTATACCCTTTCAAGCACTTCACCCTCCAAACCTCCATCCTTACTCATCACACTACCCAAGTACTTAAACGTACTCACATTTTCCAATTCCTCACCATCCAACCTCGCTGTACATTCACTGCCTTCACCTCTCTCAAAGACCATCACTTTACTCTTCCCTACAT
>NC_137039.1:4156763-4216763 GCF_032717465.1 Coenobita brevimanus
TCCTCACGCTGTTCTTGCTCGTATTCGCGCTTGAATCTTATGCTCTTCACGGAGCATCATTCTCGTGCTGCTGGTCCATATTATGCCGTTGAGTATGTATTCTTTAATTTCAGTTGGGTCTGCAAGACCCATATCTTTGGCTTCCTGTAAAAATATGGTGGTAGCCATGTCACTAACTCAGTCTAAATAACTAGTGACTCAGTACTGATTGCTATGCTGGGCAAACGAATGCTAATAAATACAGGTAAAGAGTACAGACACAAGCTAGTGGTAGACCAGTCTTATCTAGTTAACTGGAAAAGAATAAAGCAAAAATGCAAATGACTGGGAAGACTCAATAATTAACGCAATGGGTACAGCGGCTACCCAGGAGCAAATAAAATCATCTGGCGTTACCAAGAATAAAGTACTAAATAGTGTTAATTACTCAGTGGATTAATAAAGCAAAAATTCACTTGCTAAATTAACGGTAAACACCAGTAAACTTGTGCCTATAAACTTTAATGATAAATACCTAAATATGAACGAGTGAGCACTATCTCGTGAATAGCTTTAAAGCTAGGAGTTAATATCCTGGAATGAGGTCGCCAATTGTCACGGGGTTTTTTAAAAATAAAGGCTTATATTGTTTAATTGATAATAATATTCAATAATATTGAAGAGCAGGGACAATGATTGTTTTGCTAAATCAAGCAACGATTACTTTACGCTGACTTGCTTCACACGATTCTCTAAGAACGAGAATTTATAAACTTTCTCAACAGTACACCGCAGAGACTAATTACTCACAAATGCTGATTACTAGTACTGTTAGCCTCTGGAGAAAGTTACTTCACCCCTGACAATAAATAACTAATACTAATAATAATATCAGGTTCTTGCTGATGCTTAACTCCTAGGAGGCACAACGGATTTTAAGCTTAATACAACAAGACTGGCCTAAGTACCAGTTATGAATGGCAAACGTTTATGCAAGCTAGGAGCTATGAGAAATAGACTTAATTGCAGAGAAATGAAACAAGAGTTTACATTACATTAAGCTCAAGAAAAAAACTGTTAAATTTATTGATTACAAAATAAATTTGACGTTACATTTCAAAATCAAATTAATGAGATCGCACTCACTCACTCACACAAGAGCTAAATTCTTACGCCTAGAAAAGAACACAACATGCGGAGCAGCCGGCCAGCATGTAAGGAAACAGCTCACTTAACTAAACTCTTAAACCTAGGAAAATACAAAAATGAAATACTGGTCGATGAATGCGGTGTATCACTCAAAGCTGGAGAACTAAGGTGAGAGCTTGGAGAACTGTAAGTGGAGTTTGGGTACTAGCTGACCTCTCACACTGCAGCACAGGTCCTCTCTCCGTCACAGCAAACACTTGACTGAATTCAAACGATGCGTGTGGTAGAACGCATAGGCCACCGGAAGAAGGCGTGGCTAACGGTCGAGTGCAAGCAGGGGCGAACAATAAAGAATCAATAGTATCGCTCAGTAGAGCACTTAGTGACATGCATTAGATCAGTCACTTTTGAAACAGTGACGAATGTTTTGAAAAGTATACCACCGAAGTGGAGAGAGAAACGGTTACTTGAGCGATACAGTGAGTTTTCCACTAATAGTTCGTGGCTTCTCACAAAAGGGAAATGTCGCGAATTTGATTAGTGACAGGAAGGTGGTGTCCCGGAGGATTGGAAATCAGGTATAATTATTCCCCTGTACAGTCAACGGCAAAAGTTCGCTTGCCTCCCCTGCCGCTCTATCATCTCTGAGATTCAGACTCGTGAATGTGAACCAATGGACACAGGTGCATAGCAAACAGATGGCCTGGTGGGATGTGGGGTTGGGAGAGAGTTGAAGGAGGATGAAGGGTGGGGGACCATACGGATTAAAGGCATGCGAACCAAAAAGTAGTCAGGTAAGACAATGAAACGTAAAAAGATGAAAATCATATGCACTATATATATATATATATATATATATATATATATATATATATATATATATATACACTGTATATATATATATATATATATATATATATACACTGTGTGTATATATATATATATATATATATATATATATATATATATATATATATATATATATATATATATATATAAACTGTATATATATATATATATATATATATATATATATAGAGAGAGAGAGAGAGAGAGAGAGAGAGAGAGAGAGAGAGAGTGGGAGTAGAATGAGTATGAAAGCGTGAGAGTGCTGGCGATACAGAATGAGGGAGAGTAAGAGAGCTGCACAAGCAAGAAGACAGAAGAAGGACCGATGAGATTCACTAGGAAGATACAGTACACAATAGTTAACTCGCTCCATATTATCCAGTAACCCACCACCATTCCCCCAGCAGTGTAGTTTCAGTAAAATATATACTTCATATGATTTTCATCTTTTAAATTTCGTTGTCTTATCTGACTACTTTTGGTTCCCATACCTTTAATCCGTATGGCCCCTCGCCCTTCATACTCCTTCACCTCTCTCCCAACCCCACATCCCACCACGCCATCTGTTTGCGATACTATGCACCTGTGTCCATTGCTTCGCATTCACGAGTCTGAATCTCAGAGATGATACAGTAGAGTGGCAGGGGAGGCGAGCGAACTTTTGTCATTGACTGTACAAAGGAAAAGATGAAAAAGAAGTGTGTGGTAATCATTGGGACATTTGTCTTCTTAGTGTAATACGAAAAGTATATGGTAGGATACTTATTGACAGAGTTAGGAAAATAACAGAGGAATTAGTTGGAAAACAGGGAGGTTTTAGGAAGGGATGAGATTGTGTAGATCAGATATTCATTCTTAAATCTTTAGTGCAAAAGTTTCTAGAGAAAGGAAAGAAGTTGTATGTGGCCTTCATGGATTTGGAGAAAGCATATGACAGGGTGGATAGACAAGGAATGTTGAAAGTGTTAAGACTATATGGAGTAGATGGGAAGTTGTTGAATCCCATGAAGAGTAAGTATGAGGGTGCTAAGGCTGCAGTGCATGTGGATGGTGAACTGACTAAATTTTTCTCTTTGAAGGTTGGATTGAAACAAGGATGTGTCACATCTACATGGTTGTTCAATCTGTATATGGTTGGGGTTATAAAAGAGATACAAGGTAGGGCAGTGGATGTTGGAGCGGTCCTAGTGAGAGAGGGCAGTGTTTGGAAACTACCTGTGCTGTTGTTTGCGGATGATACTGTGTCGTTAAGTGAAGACGAAGGGGAGCTGCAAGGCTTGGTGAGTTTGGGAGAGTGTGTAAGAAACGAAATCTTGTTCTGGTGTCAACATCTTTTTCCATAAGAAGTTGTAGTATCACACATTTTACATAATAATTTTTAAAGCTGTTTAGTCATAACAGTGTGTAATGAAGTGTGAATGATGAACAACCAAATATCATTTTGCTGTTAGCTGTGTTTAGGGAAGAAGGTGGATGGCAGACCACAAGTGCCACCCTGTTTCAATTATAAAATGAAGGTTAGGAGAAGTGAAAGGATATCTGAATAGTGCGTCAGTGTAAAGTCCTGGGGAACCATTTATTATGTTGGTATACGTGAATGTACTTAATAGCATTCTATAGAGGTGTATAATGTGCTAGTAGAGTTGTCATTTATCTCTACTTTTTGCATAAGTCCAGAGTATATGAAAATGCTTGGCACCTCACTTTTAGCTGACCTCAGCACCGCGCCCAACTCGGCACGGTGAGCGTACAGCGTCAGAAGAAGTCACATAGTTATAACAAGGGAGGTGGTATCGCTCTTACATATCTCTTGGGTCGCAGTTGTATTTATTCTGTGCCCAATAAAGAGAGGTTTAATCTGCTCATTTCTGTCACCTTACACTACCACTTAATATAACAGACCAGCTTCCACCTTCTAGTGGCAGAGGACCTTTGGTGGAAAGTGTCGGGCAGTGACGGCAAGTGGCTGACGTGTACTACAGACAGTGTCGTCGATCTCCAACACGGTGGTCTAGTTATACTATAACAGCAGAACACACAATATGTAGTCAGCTGTGCTATTCCATATAACAGCTATATAGATTAGTGGATCCGGTGGAATTAGCAGCTAAACTGACACATAAATTTGGTGCTAGTTGTGGCACGATATTTGGTGCTAGTGGTGGCACGATACATAAATTTGGTGGCTCAGTGCTGGGATACGATACAAGTGCTAAAGGGATTTATGCTGTGAACCAGTAACCCTTGCAATCGCTCGTTCCTGAGGGTGAAACAGAAAGTCTTACTCTACTGTTGTAAGGGAACTAATTACCAGTGAGTTAAGTGGAGCAGATAAACTGGAGTGGTGAATATTAATTCCTCCCATTATTCTGCCAGTGCGAGATTCCTATCTTAAGCACAAACTGGCAGTTATCTCTGCCCTGTGGTGTGCGAGATATCTCCATCTTCAAACGCAAACTGGCAAGAATCTCGCTCTCGTGTGTGAGAGGTGAGATAAGGAGAGATCAAACCAGTGTGGTGAGGAGTGGGTCAACTAGCGACTGCTAGCAACTCCAGAGGCACGGATGGCCGAGGTGACCCACGGGGGAGCGAGTGCGGGCGTGTGTGGTGCCACGATCGTGTGTGGTGCATCATGTGGCGTCACTGCCTGGTGTGCTGCTAATTCCCACAGCGAGCGGGCTGCCGTGTATGGTTGGAGGAGTATGGTGGAGTGTGGAACACGGAATGTGGAACATCATCCTGGACTTTCATATCTAGGTAGTGTCCATGCATTAGTAATCCACACACACACACACACACACACACACACACACACACTTGAATTAACACACGTTAGTTGGTTAATGTGCGGAAATAAAGGTTTCTCAGAATTCCCTTGAAATAAATATACTTTCTGTGTATTTTATATGTGTCCCGTTCTCTGTCACTTACCGAAACTATCCTTTTTTTATGTCAGTTATCTTCCTGTAAATGGGAGGGGAATATTACTGACAAGGTTGGATGGATACAGTGAAAAAGTGGGGACGTAGAATTAGGGGAAATAGAGATCAGCCAACCCCACTAGACTCAGCATTTTATGAGTGGGTTGAAACATCAAATAAAAGTGCTCAGACATATAAAATGAGTGAAGGACATATTGAGGATCAAGGTGATGAGGATATTTCTGAAAGACTGGATGAGGATTTGAACGCTTTGCATTTGCGTTCTGATCATACTTATTCACAGTCCCAGAGCAATCAGTTAGATCCAAAATGGCCACTAGTCTTACTAATGAGGGTATTCCTAGTGAGGAGACTGTGGAAGTTGAGACTACAACAGTACCTTTGGTCACTCAGGATATGCAAAATCCAGTCATTACTGATAGTACTACAACCACTCACATACCTGTTTATACTTCAGATGTTTTCAGTACACCACAAGGTTTTGGACAGAATTTATTTTCTGTTCCTTATTCAAATGCATGGGGTATAAACACAGATGGTATTGGCATGCGAACCCAGAATCCTAATCAATGGGGCATGAATACTAATATTGGCATGCAAACCCAGGGCCCTTATCCAAATACCTGGGGCATGACTAACAATACGGGCATGCAAAGTCAGACTAAGCCTCCTCCTTTGTGGCAGATACCTGTGCCATACATGGGCATTGTCCTTAGGAAATGGACTATTGCCCCTTTGTCACTGAAAAGAGGAAGAAACTAGGGAACCAAGCTAGTTCAGGGGAAGCTCAGGGCCGCACGCAAAAGTAATTAAAAATAGTACAATCCACCGATGCGTGTGTGGCAGCTATTACTAAGGTGGACTTATTATCTATTCCTTGGATCATAGGGAAAGGCCAAGTGTCCCTGATCGTAGATACAGGGGCATGTACAGTACCCTCGCGTCCAACACGCATTAGTCCAGCATGATTCGGGTCCAGCACGGAGAGCAATTAATTAGTATTATTTAATACGATTTAATTACTGCAACACGAGTGTGTTAGCATATCACGTACAGAGCTCCGAGAAGTGGGCGAAATCCGCAGAGTTCACTCTAGCACGATCACCGCCGGTCCAACACGGTCATACTGGACATTCCCATGATGATGATAGCCAATGAAAACTTCTGATCAAGTAGCCTTCCCCGCCCCCTATCGTGACGTGATCGTGATGCCGCCCAATTAAAAACGCTTCTGGTGTCACGTGATGTTTAAATTTCTCCCGCCACAGCGCCACTCAGTCGCATAATTGCATTGGAAGGTGCTTTTTTCTTGCTGCATTTTCTGCCCTTGTTACTGCATTTTACCCTGCTCACAATGCCTAGGAAGCCTTCTGAGAACCCCAAGAAGCATCGGCACCTCCCTCAGGCCACCAAGCTAGAAAGCATCGAGAAGAAGAAGAAAGGGGAGAGGAAAGTTGACATTGCCAAGGCCTACGACATAAATGAAGCCAACGTGATCATAATAAAAAACTAAGACACGATCCTGGCAGCCGAAGGCTATCACACGGCACTTCATACCAGGTTTGCCGAGGATACGACGGTAAATCGGAACGGTAACATGGTAAAATTGCCGATGATACCACGGGCATTTGGAATTCATCTGGATGGATTCCTGCCGAGGATACGATGGCCAAACAGTGTGACCAAAACCCAGGCGACTCGACAGAGAATGTATCGTACTACAGCATTGAACATTTAGCCTGACACTGAATACATATTAATATTTTAGAATAAATATCAATCGTTTTGAAACCCTTCTCATCGGCGTGCGTACCAGTTTATAAACAAAGTTGCTTCTCCTTATTTACCGAATCAGCGACAGCGATCACTTTCCACAGTCACGAGACGGGGCTCTGGCAACAGTGTGAGAAGCATGCACTTTGCCGAGGATTACAGTGCTAGGACGGGCAGAAGCAGGACCTTCCATGGCTGTGGACAAAGATAGTGATTCTCAGTGTGATTTCGAAGGATTTATGAGGGAGGTTGAGGAGGAGCAACAGCCATTACCCGCTAGTGACGCCAGCAGCCATCCTCCAGGGACACAGTAGGACTACCTACAGCCTTGGATACCACCTTCCATTCCCAGCAAGCCCACCAACACTATCCTAAAAGGTTAGTTATCATTCATAGCACAGCACCATTTATTATAATTAATATAGTACCAATATATGTATAGGTATATGGTAGGTATTTAGGGTGACTTTTCCAAGGGTTGCTGACATAATTCATTTTTCCCCATAAGCTCTATTGTTAGTCCAACACGTTTTTGGTCCAACACATGACCCATGCATGACAATATTACCGTGCTGGATGCGAGGGTACTGTACAAACATTATTTCTAGTAAAGTGCTGGAAAGACTTAAAAGTGAAATGCCTCTAACAAACTGGACATTATCAGCACCTGATATAATGTTGACAGGTGTGACAGGGAGTAGAAAGAAGATTGTAATCCAGGTGCCATTGACATTGAGGGCAGATAAACGATCTCCTGTGTTACGTGCTACATTTTATGTGGTTGAGGATTTTCCTCTGCCAGCTGATGGGCCGTTAGGCTTTGAAACCATGGAGGAGTATGACATAGTAATACACCCTCAAAGACATTCCATTTCCTTTAATGGAAAAGAGTTTGTAGGCCTTAATCCCTCAGTGACACGAACTGGAACTGGCATCCAATCAGGAGCCGTTCAACCAGTTGTGACCCCGACAAGTGAAGCGTCAAGGGAGTCCCCGGATGCACACGAAGCGGAGGGTATAGACTGAAAGAAAGTCAGGGCTATAGTGAGTGGTAATCACCACTTACCCAGTCAAACTGTCTGTAAAATTCCTGTCCGAGTACCTGACGTGTCGGTGGGAACTGATGTAGCATGCTTAACTGAGACTGTAAAACATAAGGCATTGTCGCTGGAATCGACTCTGAGTAGTGTTGGGCAAGACCAGAAGACGCCCCTCTTCATCGCAAATATGAGTGGTGGCGCAGTTAAGCTCAGAGATGGTTGTTATATAGGCGACTTGATGTGCTATGGTGCCCCCATAAAGGAAGTCGATGATGTGCCAGTGATCTCTCCTGTAGTTACACCTCAAGCAATGACTCAGTCGGAACCCGTACGTCTGGCTAAGGAAAAACAGCTGGAGCAATATGTGAAGGTCACGGATAATGTAGACCATAAAACGCGACTCCTAGCCCTCCTTAGAGAATTTTCCGACATAGTAGCACTTCCAGGAGAAGCGCTGGGTAGGACGGATAGGGTGAAGCATCATATTGGTTTGTGCCCTGGTACAAATCCAGTTTATGTGCCCGCATACCGTCTACCGCACAGCCAAAGGGAAGCAGTGGATGAGGAAGTTGAAAGGATGCTTCATGATGAAGTTATCCAGCCTTCCTCCTCGCCTTGGAATGCACCACTCTTTCTGGTGCCTAAGAAGGACGGTGGTGTGAGACCTGTTGTGGATTTTCGGCAAGTGAACAAGGTAACTGTACCGGATCGTTACCTGATTCCACATCTGCGAGACTTACTTCAATCATTAAGTAAGGGAAATACTCTGTTTACTTGTCTGGATCTAGCGTCAGGGTATTGGCAGGTGGAGCTGACCGAAGAGTCGTGTCCCATTACTGCTTTTAGCACTCACCGTGGGCACTTTGAATTTCTCTGGATGCCTTTTGGACTGAGTAATGCTCCTTTAACATTTCAGCGGATGATAAACCAATTGTTTGGCGAGATGTTAGGGCTAGACGTCTTAGCATATCTAGATGACCTAATCATCGTGAGTAACAACGTTAACAGTCATTTTAACAAGTTAAAACGAGTGATGGAAGCCTTGAGATCAGCAGGTCTGAAAATCAAGCTGTCAAAATGTGAATTTTTGAAGTCCAGTATTAGATTTTTAGGACACCTCGTTGATGGAAATGGCATCAAGACTGTGCCGGACAAGGTAAGGCCAATGTTAAATTTTCCTAGACCACAGAACAAGGATCAGATAAGATCGTTCCTAGGCCTCACTGGCTTTTCTAGGAGTTTTGTCCACAGATACGCCATCATAGCATCACCTTTAACGACGCTTCTTAAGAAGGATGCTGCTTGGAAATGGGGACCCTCGGAAGAGAAAAGCTTCAACGAGCTCAAACAAGCCATGTCAGAAAAACCCGTAGTAGCGTTTCCTGATTATACTCAACCTTTCTATCTGTGCACGGACGCCTCAGGTTTGGGTCTGGGAGCAGTGTTACAGCAGAAGGATGAGCAAGGCAAGACACATACCATAGCGTATGCTAGTAGGGCACTAAGACCCCCAGAGAAGAACTGTTCGACGACACATTTGGAGACATTAGCAGTCGTGTGGGCGTTAGGACATTTCCGGGATATTATCTTTGGTTACCAGATAATTGTTTTAACTGACCATGCACCCATACACGACTTATTTAAAGGAAAGAACTTGCACGGTAAGGTTGCACGTTGGTTTAGCAAGGTAATGGAGTTTGATCCAGAGGTCAGATATTTACCGGGCCGCCAAAATGTCGTAGCCGACGCGCTGAGTAGAAACATTGCTGCTACCATAGCCAAGGATGTTGCTCTTGCTGAGTATTCCTCAGACACGGTAAAAGCGGAACAACGTAAGGATGCGATGTGGTCTCAAGTCATCTGTGCCTAGGAGTCTGGCGACGAGACTTGTCTATCTGAACTCCCTGTACCGATGACTCACTTCCATCTTCAACAGGGTCTTTTGTATAAGCAACCCCCAGGGAAGGACACAGCATATCAGTTAGTTGTTCCTGCTACCTTACAGCAAGCCGTGCTACAGTTAGTTCGTGATGTATCTCAAGCGGGTCATCCCGGACGCGATAGATGCATACGTGAGGCGAGAAAGAAATACTATTGGCCGACCATGAGGAAGGACGTAGCAGCCCACGTCAGTCAATGTGTCAAATGCCCGGAAATACGAGGAACGACGGGACTTCCGACTCCCATCTTAGAGTATCCTCTACCGGAAAAACCCTGAGATAGAGTCTCCAAAGATCTCTTAGCGTTGCCGAGAAGTCATCAAGGTTCGAGTTATGTACTGGTGGCAGTGGACCATTTCTCACGATTCACTGTTTTAGCACCTTTACAGACGAAAACTGCAGAGGAGGTGGCGCACGCTTTTGTGACTTCAGTGATTTGTCCATACTCTACACCTAAGTTATTGCTCAGCGATAATGGCAGTGAATTTCGTAACCAGGTGTTACAAGAAATCTGTTGTATGTATGGAGTAAAGCAAGTTTTTGTAACGCCTTACAGTCCTAAGAGCAATGGCGCCTGGTGGAGAGGACAAACAGGAAGATACTGGAAGTCTTGAGACCAGTAATAACCTCAAATCAAGAGGATAACTGGGAAAACTGGTTATCACATGTAGCGGCGACCATCAACTCCTCAGAAAATTCATCAACTGGGAAGTCTCCTCATTATATCCTTTATGGAGAAAAGAAAGTGTTACCCTACGATTTGTTGGCTGGACCTCCTACTCCAGTATACAACGAAGAAGACTACGCAAAGGTACAGTTGTTGAAATTCCAGCGTATACACAGTGAAGTATGGAAAAGATTAAAAGCCTCAAGAGCGGAGATGATGGCGAAACAACACAAAGGTAGTCAAGAAAAGACGTTACAGGCAGGCCAGAAGGTCATGATCCACAACCCTGAGAGAATTTCCAAGCTCAGACCTAAGTTCCGCAGACCATATACCGTTGTGGAACAAGTACGTGGAAATACTTATAGAATAAAGGATGAAGCTAATGGAACTCAGGAGGTAGTACATGCTGATAGGATCAAACTAGTAAGTCAAGAACTAGGGCTAACTAACCATTTGTCTGAAGTGTTGTCCCCTCTGTCTTCGTCGCCGTCTATGTCGTCCTCCGTACCTGTCCCTAACCAAGAGTATCGCAGCAAGCTACAATCCCACAACAAGAGTGATTAAGGAAGTATCTTCTCTTGCAGAAAAAAATGTGGCTGTGGCTCATACTCCTCGTGCGTTGCTTGGGGTGGACCTATGGAACGACGTCGGACACAGACACGACTGCGTTAATGCCAGGAGCACTGAAGAGCCCACTTGGAGAAGTCGTGGTAGTGGAAGATGCAGTATGCGTCTATTATCCAATGGAAGGTTATCTCCAAACGCCAGATATTGTCAAGGAGGTCTCCAAAGGCTTGTCGAATTTCAGACAGCAACTGTTGGAAGTGGGAAAGATGTTTAATCGAAACCCACGATTGACGAACTCTGACACTGAAGCTTTGGAACGAACCTTGCATGGAATTGTTGAGCTTCAGACTAGGCATATAGACAGGCTCACCGACAGGCTCACTAACTTGCATGTCGCTTTACCTAACGTACACTCTGATCTTTCCAAGCATGTCCATGCACGTACTAAGAGAGGACTTGTGGATTTTCTAGGAATCCTGTCTCAACAACTCTTTGGTACGGCATTAGATAAGGACGTAGTGCAATTGGGTAGACAGATGCATGACTTGACACTGGCCGCTAAAGCCAATAATAGATTAATCATGCATGTGTATAAACAGTTAGATGAGTTCACTAACAAAGCTAACGAGATAATTAGGACTACCAACCATCTAGTAGAGCTTGTGAACAACATCCAAATTAACCTACCAACCCTAGCTAACTTGGTGTTATTCGCTGAGTACTTACATGCTCTCGACGAGTCAACCAATGCTTTGGAGAAGCATGCAGCCAATATGGTGGACGGCTTAATCGATGCAAGTTTGAACAGGGTTAATGCTTTATTGTTTCCTACTAATATACTAACAAATGCACTTGATATAGCTATGTGGAAGCATGGACTTATGCCACTCTTTGATCTGAGTCAACTGGAATATTATTACCCATTGTTAGAGGCCCAGTTGACCCATGAAGGCATCCTGATATTGGTACCTATGAGGAATGCTGTAACGTACCAGGCATGGGGGTTCATTCCCTTCCCTTTTGCTACTGCTAATAATACACTTGTTGTTACTGAAGAGGGTCCAGAGGTGCTGGTTGTCTCAGATGACAAGAAATATGTAGCAGAAACGACTGTGGATGAATTTGAGAAGTGTAAGGCCTCATTTCTTGATCTCCATGTATGTCCTGCTTTCCATTTTGTCTTCGTACCATTAAAGTTAGAGGAGTGTAAGAGGGCCTTGTTGGACACAAATACTTCCTCTGCTCTGCAACACTGCACCTTCCAACCCATTCAATTGAAGTCAGTTTTCCATGCTCATATTCATGCGAAACAGTACTTTTACTTTCCTGAGACAGAGGACATAACTGTGACTTGTGCCTCACAGAATCACTTCCTTACAGTAAAGGGGTACTATGTTGCACCTGATTTTTGTGAGTTACACAGTAAAGAGATAGCAGTTCTGCCTAGCAAGCATCATCTAGCTTTGTCAGTGAACTTCTCATCCCAGTTACGACCCTTTTTACCTTCATTCAATGTTACATCCTTGAATGTGAATAGGCTGTCTCATGTATTAAAGGAGCTTACCTTCCTCTCCCACCTGAACAGGACCGATTTAGAGCCTTATGTACTGTCCTATCTTCCTTCATACCTTTCTCCTTCCTATTTTGGTCCTGGCGTTGGTCTTATACTTATTGTGGTCTTGTCCTGTGTTTGTGGTTTAGGCTACTATTTAAAGCGCCAATTAACGAACCCACTGAGACCACGTGTCCGTAATCGCGGATTGCAAGTGGATGTTCCTGAATAGTTAGCTACCCTACACTCTGGTTAGGCTACACGGTAGTTAGGACAACAATGTCGACGAGGACGTCAATGGTGTGGCCGAGCGATGTTCTGGTGTCAACATCTTTTTCCATAAGAAGTTGTAGTATCACACATTTTACATAATTTTTAAAGCTGTTTAGTCATAATTAACAGTGTATAATGAAGTGTGAATGATGAACAACCAAATATCATTTCGCTGTTAGCTGTGTATAGGGAAGAAGGTGGATGGCAGACCACAAGTGCCACCCTGTTTCAATTATAAAATGAAGGTTAGGAGAAGTGAAAGGATATCTGAATAGTGCGTCAGTGTAAAGTCCTGGGGAACCATTTATTATGTTGGTATATGAGAATGTACTCAATACCATTCTATGAAGGTGTATAATGTGCTAGTAGAGTTGTCATTTATCTCTACTTTTTGCATAAGCCCAGAGTATATGTAAATGCTTGGCACCTCACTTTTAGCTGACCTCAGCACCGCGCCCAACTTGGCACGGTGAGCATACAGCATCAGAAGAAGTCATATAGTTATCAAGGGAGGTGGTATCGCTCTTACATATCTCTCGGGTTGCAGTTGTATTTATTCTGTGCCCAATAAAGAGAGATTTAATCTGCTCATTTCTGTCACCTTATGCTACCACTTAATATAACAGACAAGCTTCCACCTTCTAGTGGCAGAGGACCTTTGGTGGAAAGTGTCGGGCAGTGACGGCGAGTGGCTGACGTGTACTACAGACAGTGTCGTCGATCTCCAACATGGTGGTCTAGTTATACTATAACAGCAGAACACACAATATGTAGTCAGCTGTGCTATTCCATATAACGGCTACATAGATTAGTGGATCCGGTGGAATTAGCAGCTAAACTGACACATAAATTTGGTGCTAGTTGTGGCACGATACAATCTAAAGGTGAATGTAGAGAAAAATTATGGCCTTCCAGAGAAGTGAAGTCAGTGATTGTACAGTGAGGTTGGATGAGGAGGAAATGGAAAATGTGAGTGCATTTAAGTACTTGGGTAGTGTGATGAGTAAGGCTGGAAGTTTAGAGGGTGATGTGCTTGAAAGAGTGCAACAGGGAAGAAAGGTTGCTGGTTCCTTGAAAGCAGTGATAAGAAACAGGGAAGTGAAAAACTACTACATGACAGTATTGTGATACCAACTCTAACATAGATAAGTGAAGCCAGGACCTTGTTGGAGGGACAGAAGTCAAGAGTGAGAGCAGTGGAAATGAGTTATTTGAGAGGAGCATATGGAGTCACATGGAGAGACAAACTGACATGAGGATGTGAAGGAGTGTTGTGATGTGGATGTGGATGTGATAGGAAGCATTAGGAGAAACACATTTAGGTGGTTTGGCCATGTGGAGAGGATGGAGAGTGAGAGACTGATGAGGAGAGTGTATGTGGGTGAGATGGAGGGGGGGGGGAGAGAGAAAGGGAGGCCAAGGATGAGATGGAGGGATGGAGTGGAGAGGTATATGAGAGAGGGGGGTGTGAGCTGGGAGCAAGGCAGTGAAATGGCAGGGGACAGAGCGACATGGAGGCAATTTGTTTGTGGCCACCCTTTACGGGATTGAGGTGTCTGGCAATAGATAGATAGATTCTTTTGTTGTCCTGCTGCCTACAGTTAACTGTACACTCCTTCTGTCTTTCTTTCCTTCATTCTTTCCTCTTCCTTCTGCTTGTGGGTGACTCTACACTGAGTGACAATCCAAATGGTTTCCTGTACACCACAATGCCATTTACTATGCTGGGTGGTAACCATATAACCAAATTATGGCTCCTGGTGGTTTAGTGGATAATTATGGTGCTCCAGTTGATTGAGCCGGTGAAGGTTTATATCCAAGGGGTGGTTGGGGTTTATTGCCCACGTAATGCCACCCAGGGGTGAGTGAGGCTGATCACTCTTATCTTAAATGTCAGGAATGTGGGAAGTTTGAGGGGAAGAGTGAGGGAAGTCATTGAGGCATTCAGTAGGAGGTGGGTGGATGTGGCGTGTTTGCAGGAAGTCCGGTACAGGGATGGATCAGCCAGAAAGATTGTTGGGAAGGACTGTTGCTATAAGTTGTTTTAGCAGGGGGGGCAGACGGATATGGGGGTGTTGGTGTGTTGGTTGCAGAGAAATGGGTGGAATATGTTATGAATGTTATGAGAGTAAGTGATAGGATCTTGGTAGTGAAAATTCTATTGGATAGAAAGATAGCTGGAATTATATCAGCATATGCTCCACAGGCAGGATTGGATGAAGCAAAGAAAGTTAGATTTTGGGATGATTTAATTCGTGTAGTAGGTGGTATGTGAGATGATGAGATAGTGGTTTTGGGAGGGGACTTAAATGGTCATGTACGTGAAGCAGCACTAGGTTATGAAGGAGTGCATGGGGGATGTGCATATGGTATAAGGGAATGCGGAAGGGGAAAGGATACTCGAGTTTGGGGAGACAACGGACATGATTGTGTGCAACACATATTTTAGGAAAAGAGAGAGTAGGTTAATTCCCACCGTCACTAACTCAAGAGTTGCCACTGATCGCCAGCTAGTTCAATATGGAAGTCGGGCTACTCATGCAGAGACCACAGAAGTCGAATATCTATAAAAATCCCTCCCTTGATAGTTATTGATATACTGTACATAAGCTCTTCATGATATTATTCTTTAGTTGTTATACTGATTTCCTAGATATGCTTTAATGCGATAAATGAAGGAAAACGTTACTATAGAAGCCGTGAAAGCACACCAGGTGTGACAGCATTCATCACATATTTACAAATCTCTAGCCGCACCTTTTGTTTGAACCCATATAATTTAGTTTTCTAGACGAACAATGCTTCATCTCCAAAATGCTGAAGAAAATCTGCACAGTTTTTCATATAAAAATTGTACAATGTTCAAGGCCGAAAACGTGCAGAGATGAGACCGTCGGCCGAAATCCGACGATGCCGAGGGCTCCAAAATATCGTATAAAAAGGCAACACAACACCCCGGTGGTGCACCCTGAACAGGGTATTCCTCTAGACTTCAGCAAAAACTTCAGTCTAGACACTGTCCATTTTTCTGTGCAACAGTTTTCCATGATCTTTGTACAGCAGGTCCACCGGGGCAGCAGACACACGTGAGTTTGTTATTGTTTGTGATCGTAACATACGATCTTCAACCGTGTTGAGCTAATAATACTTAACGGAGAATCGTTACATGTTTCTCAGAATATATTTATTTTTGTTTTGATGGACAAGTACATGAAATGGATGTAAAATAAAGCTCATCGATATTTAAGGAAGGAAAGAATAGTAACTGTCCCAAAACCGAGATGGTAACTCAGCCCACCAATTTTTTATTCTATTTGCCTATATTACAGCCTCTCTTCCTTGTAGCAGTGAGTAAAATAATGTTATAATTTCTCCCTTCCTTTTAGTGACACAGAGGGCACACAAAATGAACGGGGTTTAGTTGACCGACTTTGATGTTGAGAATTAATTAATCTGGTGAAGAGTGGCAGTTTTTCCTCGGTTAGTGACATCGGGAATTACGTATGAGTCTGGGGGAAATAGCAGTCAGATAGATTATTTTCTGGTTAGGAGGGCTGATAGGAGGTTAGTGAGGGATGTTTAAGTTATAGGAAGTGAGGAGTGTGTGCAGCAGCACAAACTCTTGATTTGTGATATGGTGCTTAAAGAACGAGTGATGAAAAAGAGGACTTGTGTACCTAGGAGGAAAATATGGAAGCTGAAAAACCAAGTAGTAAGGGATGCCTTCTATAGCGAGATGAGGAGAGTGGTGTCTGAACAGGGAGCTGTAGACAGAGGCGTTAATGAACAGTACAGAGCCCTCAAGAACAATGTCTTGAGAGTTACTGATGTAACATGTGGTTGAACAAGAGGACCACCAAGACATAAAGTAACTTGGTGGTGGGATGAGGGTGCATAAGCTGCAGTTAAGGAGAAAAGAAGGCTTTTCCGGGAATGGAAGAAGGGTGGTAGCAGGAGGAATACTTGGCTGCCAAGCATAGGGCTAGAAGAGAGGTATACAGGGTGAAGTTGAGACACAGAGACTTTTACTTGATGACCTAAATCATGGGGAAAGGAAAAATATGATATTTAAGGTGGCAAATCAGATGAAGAGCGATAATTGGGATATTATAGGTGAGCAGTGTGTGAAGAATGATGAAGGAAGGGTAGTGGTGCACAGTGAGGATATTAAAGATGCATGGAGAGTATTATAGCCGGTTGTTGAATGAGGAGTTTGACTGGGACAGGGAAAGTTTGGAGCCAGCAGATCCAGTGTTTGGCCCTTGGTCTTTGATTCATGCTGCTACTGTGAGTGAGGCAATAGGCAGGATGAGGGTGGGGAAGGCAGCAGGTGTGTCTGGGTTGACTGCCAAAATGTTGAAGGCCTCAGGAGATTTAGGAGTGAGGTTAGTCACTGACCTGATAAATAGGATTATTTATGAGTGTGTTGTCCCAGGTGATTGGCTGATGAGTGTAACTGTAAATATGTATAAAGGGAATGGTGATGCCCTGGAAAGAGGAAATTATAGAGGTATAAAGCCTTTAGATCAGATAATGAAGGTAATGGAGAGAGTTTTAGAAGGTATGATTAGAGAAAGAGTGAATATTGATGAGATGCAGTTTGGTTTTGTGCCAGGTAGGGGACCACTGATGCCATATTCATTGTTCGACAGATTCAGGAAAAATATATTGGTAAGAGAAGGGATCTGTATTTTGTTTTTGTTGATTTGGAAAAGGCCTTTGGCAGAGTCCCAAGAGAGGTGGTGAAGTGAGCAATGAGAAAGCTTGGCTTGAAGGAGTGGCTGGTTAGGGTGGTTGTGGCTATGTATGTGGGTGCTCACACCCAGGTAAGAGTGAATAGAGATTTGAGTGATGAGTTTTCCGTGAATGTTGGTGTGCATCAGGGGTCAGTTTTGAGTCCCTTGTTGTTTATCATGGTACTTGAAGCCCTCTCACATGACTTAAGAAACGGACTCCAATGGGAGATGTTGTATGCTGATGATTTGGTGTTGATTGCAGAGAACGAAAGGGAGGCGGAGGAAGGGTTTAGGAAGTGGAGAGATGGTATGGGGCACAAGGGCTTAAGGGTAAATGCAGATAAAACAAGAGTGATTATATCTAGAGTTGGTGGCGGTACTGTCAAAAACGAGGGAGAGTGGCCATGTGCAGTTTGCCACAAGGGCGTGGGAAGTAATTCCATCTTGTGCAGTGTTTGTGATAAATGGGTGCACGAGATGTAGTGGTATCAGAGGCAGACTGGGAGATAATGCTGATTTTATGTGTACGGCATGTCAGGAGAGCAGGTGGAGACTGTCAGCATGAAAGGATTGAACTTGCTGGTGAATCTCTTGAGTGTGTGGAAGAGTTTTGTTATTTGGGAGACATGTTGTGTGCTGGAGGTGGGGCTGGAGCTAGCTCTGTGGCTAGGGTGAGGAGTGGTTGGAAGAAGTTCAGAGAGCTGTTGCGTCTCCTGACATTGAGATGACTTTCCCTACATGCTAAGGGGTCTTTGTATGCAGCATGTGTTAGGAGTGTAATGCTGTATGGTAGTGACACCTGGGCAGTAAAGGAGGAGGATATTTGCCTGCTCAGACAGGCAGAATTGACAATGAATAGGTGGATGTGAAGTGCGTTCCTGCGTGCAAGGTCTGGGGGGGCTGGGTATACGATGGAAGAGTTGAGAGGTAGGATGGGACTGGAATGTATTGGTGCTGTGATGAGGAGAGGTAGATTGAGATGGTTTGGACATGTGGAGAGGATGGGGGATGATAATGGGGTGCTTTGTGGGTGGAAGACAATTGACAATCGTCATGGTCGAGCCTGCCACAAACGTCGTAGGACACGCATGCTCATGAATCATATGCTGCATTTGTTTGTGTGCACTTGTGATAGGATTAATGCCATTCCTACTTACAAAACCACTTACACTCTCCAATGAATACACACAACAAGAGCTTATTCATTTGTATGAGTCATACAAAAAGGTAAAAATATTCTAATCTGGCAAGTCTAGCAACTAGTCAGCTCATTCATCCCTTATAATTTAATGTTTTCTATGTTAATTCTTTAGAAATGAGTAGATTTGTATCTCTTAATATATGGTTTCAATGAGGAAAGTCATATTTTCCTCCTCTGAGACGATTTACTAACTTAAATTTATTAATGCCTAAATTCGCCTTCAGTCAACGATTTCGACAAACCGTCCCAAATCCAGGAACGGTCAACAGTCATTTTTTGCCTGCTCGTGAGAGAGGTCGGAAGGCTGGACTGAAGTCGAGAGGACGCACGCTGAGAATCAGGATCGTACTGTTGTGTTCCCCTGTGCATTAATAGGGGTGGCCATCAATTTCCTCAGATTATGAATGATGAAATTACAAAATAAACAATTTGGATAATATAGTGTCATACAGTATGTATATATTTCTCAAAGTGGCTAATCAATCCAGAATAGAATATATTCTCTATAATAAGTATATATAGAAAACTATATGTATATATATATATATATATATATATATATATATATATATATAAATGTGCTTTTCACTTTCACTCACAAAGTACACACTGTTTCCTACCCAGATGACTTAACACTCCCACACACACTTCATGACTGGTGTACTACAAAAAGACTCAGAATGGCCTCTTTTATGGTAGAACACAGTCATAACTCACACCTCACTATCAACAACATCCCTCTTCTCCCACATGCACACAAAATCTTTGGTGAAATGAAGGCACAGTAACAGAAGAATTTGGTAATATCTTGCAGGTGAAATGAAAGCACAGTAACAGAAGAATTTGGTAATGTCTTGCAGCATAGAGCAGTTAGTTAGAAGCTGATCTGTAAAAATATTTATCTAAGACAGCCTTTCTGAAATTATCTTGATGTCCTCAAATGTGAATATTACAAAATCTTGGGTGCCGCAATATTAGTAAACAAAAGCAGAGTCTATCTTGTCCCTGGGACTGTACCTTCAATGCGCATGCGCCACTTGGATATTTGGGATGTTACGAGCGTCGTACCGATTTTTTACTTATATTGGCTAGTAATCGACTTGAAGAGGGCAATTACAAAGTATTTCGTTCCAGCCAATAGTGAGTAATGTAACTCCACCTCTTTCAGTACAATAAAAGACTACTAATGCAAAATAAATGAGGATCTTGGAGTTCATTTGATGCTAATCTAGCTGGATAAATATTTTTTACGTATTACTATGAAAATAATAAGTAGTTTCCCTTCATTTCTTCTCAATTATTTGAGAAAAAAATAATTCCTCTACACATTACAAACATTAATTTGAATCATAAGTCCACACAAAGATATATTATTAATGATTCATGAGAGTGCGACTGTTCACTGTCAGTGGCAGGCTCGACCACTTCAATGGCGGCCCCAAAGCACCCCATTGGGTGAGGCAGATGAGAAGTGTTAATATTGGGGATGGGGTTATGAGGGGTAGACCAAGAAAGACATGGGACGAGGTCATTAAGTGTGACCTCAGGGTTAAAAGACTGAACAGGGAAGCTGCAATGGATCATGCAGCATAGAGAGCCGCCATTAGGTGAACAAGTCTGACTCATGCAAGCATGTTGGAGCTTTTAAATTCAAAACAAAACGAACTTGCCTAGCCCCGGGCTCCTATGCTTCTCATGGGGCAGCGTAGGATTGGATGATGAACGAATGAAAAAATGAAATGATAAAATCATGTGAAACTCTAGATACAGTAAACCCTTGATATACCGAACCCTCTTTTAATGAATTTCAGTTTAAACAACCACTATTGAGTTGGGCGAACATTATGTTCATTTAACAGATTTTGTTTGGTAATAGGATGGACGCACAGGAAACACCCACCAGCATGTGTCCCTCCCCTACACACACACACACACACACACACTGTGTGTGCATTAAACACATGTTTAATGTACATGCAGCTGTTATGTACTGTTTGCATTGGTATTTGCTAATATGTAGTATAGTATTTACTGTAATGTCATAGTTAATGTACAGTGATTTTTTTTTTTACCCACACTTTCCCTGTAAATACTGAGCAGCAAGTGTACAGTAATGTATAGGCAGTGTACAGTATAGTGCAGGATTGTGGTGGTTATCAATAACTAGCTGTGCCAGTGGTGGAATGCATTTTTTTTTTTTTTATGTTTATTGTACATGCAGCTGTTCTGTTCTTTGCTATTCTCTAATATGTAGTATTTACTCTAATATAAAAGGTAATGTACAGTGTGAGTTCCCTTTACCCACATTTTCTTTATAAATATTGAATGACAAATGAACATAGATTTATCCAAGGCCTACTTGCAGTCTTTCATGGCAGTGCAATTACTCCCAGAAAGGTTAGAATAAACATATAATTTATCTAAAGCCTATTTGCAGTCTTTATTTGCAGTGCAATTACTCCCAGAAAGGTAAGAATAAACATGTCAGTTAGTAAAGAGAGCATTTACTGAGAAAAAGAACCATTTAGACCTACCTGTATGTTATTGTGTATGAGTATACAGCCAAACAATGCTGTATATTTAACAGTCTTTGTTTGGTAAAAGCCACAACACCTGGGAATTTACTGAACAGCATGGTGTTTGGCTTTAACGTCAAGGGTTTGGTACCAGTTTCAGTAGTTGGTTATATTGAAGGTGCACTGTATTAGGAGAGGGCTGTTCACTGTGATAGTTGTACAGCAGTACAGGGCATTCATTTAGTACACAATAAACTGGGCAGCAAGGTGCACTATATCCTGCACAACATCTGTACACAAAAATATTGTACACGTATGTACTGTTGGTCTTTCTGAGCAGCAACTTACCTTTTCTTAAATACATTTATCATGGGATAATTGTGTTTAAGCATATGGCAAGTGCTCCACCATGTAGTGAGAGTGTGCTTTAAGTGTTTTTAATTTTCTGGGGCAGGTCTAATGGAACACAATTTTTACAGTGCTTTTGACTCAAGTTTTTCCTTTATATTTGTCATGGCAGGGGGGGGAGGGGCACTTTAACTGCAAGGTAGAGCACTGGCTGGGTGCTTAAATCACTAATGTCAAGAATGTCATGAAAAATACAAGGCAAAAATCAAGTGAGATGTGTCACCCTTAATAGCATTAGTACATGATATGTTTGCAGTGCACATTTTTCACCAACACAGTGTATTTCTTCACCCAAATTACCATGCACTAGATGTCCAGTTTAATAGGAACAGCTTACATCCAAATAAATCCATATTATGAAGGCATGTAATCAGAGGGTATGATGGAACTGGGCAGAAGGGCAAGATATGATAAAGTTTTAATGGCTGTGAAAGAAAAAGATGTGGGAATGTCATTTCATCGTTTCGTTTCATTTTTAAAGGCTCCAACATGCTTGCATGTGTCGGCCTTGGTCACCTAATGGCGGCTTTCCACGCTGAACGATCCATTGCAGCCCTCCTGTTCAGTCCCTTAACCCTGAGGTCACACTTAATGACCTTATCCCATGTCTTACTCGGTCTACCCCTCATAACCCCACCCCCAATATTAACACTTCTCACATGCCTCACCCAATTATCATCCCCTGTCCTCTCCACATGTCCAGACCATCTCAATCTACCTCTCCTCATCACAACACCAATACACTCCAGTCCCATCCTACCTCTCAACTCTTCCATCGTAAACCCAGCCCCCCGGACCTTGCACGCAGGGACGCACTACGCATCCACTTAATCATTGTCATATCTGTACGTCTGAGTCGGCGAATATCCTCCTCCTTTACTGCCCAGGTCTCACTACCATACAGCATTACACTCCTAACACATGCTGCATACAAAGACCCCTTAGCACATAGGGAGAGCCCCCTCAATGTCAGAAGAGGCAACATCTCCCTGAACTTCTTCCAACCACTTCTCACCCTAGCCACAGAGCTAGCTCCAGCCCCACCTCCAGCACACAACATGTCTCCCAAATAACAAAACTCTTCCACACACTCAAGAGATTCACCAGCAAGTTCAATCCTTTCATGCTTGACAGTCTCCACCTGCTCTCCCCTAGACGCCGTACACTTAAAATCAGCATTATCTTGCAGTCTACCTCTGAAACCACTACCTCTCTTGTGCACCCATTTATCACAAACACCGCACAAGATAGAATGACTTCCCAAGCCTTTGTGGCAAACTGCACATGGCCACTCTCCCTCGTGTCTGACAGTACCGCCACCAACCCTGGATATTATCACTTTTGTTTTATCTGCATTTACCCTTAAGCCCTTGTGCCCCATACCATCTCTCCACTTCCTAAACCTTTCCTCCGCCTCCCTTTCGTTCTCTGCAATCAACACCAAATCATCAGCATACAACATCTCCCACGGGAGTCCTTTTCTAAAGTCACGTAAGAGGGGTTCAAGTACCATGATAAACAACATGGGACTCAAAACTGACCCCTGATGCACACCAACATTCATGGAAAACTCATCACTCAAATCTCCATTCACTCTTACCTGGGTGAGAGCACTCACATACATAACCATAACCACCCTAACCAGCCACTTCTCCAAGCCAAGCTTTCTCATTGCCCACTTCACCTCCTCTCTAGGGACTCTATCAAAGGCCTTTTCCAAATCAACCAAAACAAAATACAGATCCCTTCTCCTACCAATGTATTTTTCCTGAATCTGTCGAACAATGAATATGGCATCAGTGGTCCCCCTACCTGGCATAAACCCAAACTGCATCTCATCAATATTCACTCTTTCTCAAATCATACCTTCTAAAACTCTCTCCATTACCTTCATTATCTGATCTAAAAGCTTTATACCTCTATAATTTCCTCTTTCTAGGGCATCACCCTTCCCTTTATACACATTTACAGTTACACTCTTCAGCCAATCATCTGGGACAACACACTCATAAATAATCATATTTATCAGGTCAGTGACTAACATCACCCCTATATCTCCTGAGGCCTTCAACATTTCGGCAGTCAACTCAGACACACCTGCTGCCTTCCCCACCTTCATCCTGCCTAATGCCTCACTCACAGTAGCAGCATCAATCAAAGGCCAAGGGCCAAACACTGGATCTGCTGGCTCCAAACCTTCTCTGTCCCAGTCAAACTCCTCATTCAACAACCGGCTATAATACTCACTCCATGCATCTTTAATATCCTCACTGTTCACCACTTTCCTTCCTTCATCATTCTTCACACACTGCTCACCTATAATATTCCGATTATCGCTCTTCATCTGATTTGCCACCTTAAATATCATATTTTTCCTTTCCCCATGATTTAGGTCATCAAGTAAAAGTCTCTGTGACTCAGACTTCACCCTGTATACCTCTCTTTTAACCCTACGCTTGGCAGCCAAGTATTTCTTCTTGTTACCACCCTTCTTCCATTCCCGGAAAAGCCTTCTTTTCTCCTTAACTGCAGCTTCTTCACCCTCATCCCACCACCAATGTGTTGAAAGTATATTAATTCATTCATTCATCATACAGTCCAGTGTTGCCCTATGAGAGGCATAGGCACGCTGGGCTGGGCAAGTTGGTCCTGACATATAAGATTTGAGTGACCAGCCTCTTTCATCTCTGTGTGTAATTTTGTTCAATAAACTCCAGCCATCCTCTGGATATAAACCTGCACTGGCTTAGTCCAATTGGAGCACCTTAATTACCCACTAAACCACCAGGTGTCATAATTTGGTTAGAAGATTACCACCCAGTATAGTAAATGGTTTCCTGGTGTACAGGAAACCCTTTGGCTTGTCACTCAGTGTAGGGTCACCCGTGGACAGAAGGAAGAGGAATGGAAAGTAAAACTACAGTGGTTTCTCGAATTTCAACAGTTTAAAATTCGATGAATCAAATTTCGATGCATTTTGAAGTGGTCTGCCTACCTCACGTTTCGATGCAAAGTCGCGCATTTCGATGCTCTCAGGGCCAGACTCCAACCAAAACCAGCAAAGATAATATTTTTGATGCAAACCAAAATGCTAGAAGTGAAGGAAAATTATAAGAAAAAGTATGAGCATAACCTAATATCGTATGTAATGTGCTCTCAGGGCCAGACTTCAACCAAATCAAGCAAAGATAATATTTTTGATGCAAACCAAAATGCTAGAAGTGAAGGAAAAGTATAAGAAAAAGTATGACCCTAACCTAATATCGTATGTGACATGTGTCAAGAAGAGAATGAAAATCAACATCATTTATTCATATGTGGAGCACGCGATGATAAGGTTCCGAGACAATTCATCATCAAGTCAATTCGCCATCATATAATTCCTCGTCAAAACATGGACGATTTCCCGTCAGGACAGTTCGCACCCTGGACTATTCCCTGTCATTCTGTAAATATACTTACAGTATTATTAACTAATCAATACAGTAATCCCTCCAGTATCCAGCGTAATAGAGCCACAGGCATGTCCGGATAGTGGTCCTGTCCGGATATTGGGCCCCAGCCTTCTGGACTTGTACTTATGGACCCTAATTCAGAAAAACACCTATACAACTCCCTCTGGACATGCATAGCACCTATTTAAGACCCAAATCACACCAATGAGGGACATAAAAGGCTGAAATAAATGCAAAAGAAGCATAAAATAAGGTTTTTGAGGTAGGTTCATACAATATTCAACATTCTGGGTACTTACAAGTCCCTGGCTCCTGGACTGGTAGTTATGGACCCTAACCTAGCCTAACTCAGAAAAACACCTCCCTACTGCACATGCATAGCACCTAAGACACAGCATATTCACACCAATAAGGGACATAAAAGAGTGAAATGAGGTGTTTGAGGTAAGTATAGTATGGAAAATACAGCAGAATACAGTATGAAACATTCTGCCTACTTACAGCAAGTCCATGGCCATCTCGATGAATAACCGCCTCCTCTCAGACCCTGACAGTAAGAAGGATTTCCTGAAGCACTTGCAGTACACTGTTCATGAAGTCTTGCCCTGAACTTAGTCATTCGCACTCAGAAGTTCATTCTCTTCACAGTGCGCACTCTTGTCTTGCGTTCCATTGTACCTTAATGAAATAAGTGTTGCACTCTGCACTTTAAGTCTTTCCACTCTTATAACCATTTTCTAAACCAAAAACACTCAAGTTAATTTATGTTACAGTTACAGTCCATTAAATTTTTGTCTTTTCACTCACAACTCTAAATCCTAACACAATGCACCGTTTTTTTCACTGCACAACGCTGTAAATTCCCGTGTGGTCTAGTGGAGAAGTTCTTGGCGTCTAATCACTGTCAGAGTCTGAGAGTAGCACAGGGAGGTGACCTAGGGGTGCGTTACTGGGTCGTGGTGATGGCGTACCCACTGCAGACGACTCTGAAGACAGACGCAAACTCACGTCGAGTGGTGACTCCACCATGGCTGATGTGCTGGACTGTGGCTCAGAGCATGAGGGCCTGTCTTGGGAGGCAACAGAGTGGAGCCAGGGCTGGGCACAGCGGGGGTCACGGGCCTGAAAAAGCTGTCAATCATTGATTGATGCAAGGAACGACGATTCTGACGATTTATGATGCGCTGCCTGAAAGCACGCACTTCCTCCACAAGTCCCAGGGGCCCCATCTCCCTGTCGCAGTCCAGGTAATCCAGGTAGTCCAGAACAAACTCTAGGTGTTCCCGGAGTGCACTCAGCTTGGGGATGGCTGGAATTGTGTCATGCTGAGAGGAGTCCGCATCATCGTCGCCGTCCTCGTCGGAATCTTCAAGCTGGGTACTGACACCTGCAACTGAAGATGTGATCTTGATATCAGACAGGGTCTGATACCCAGGATCGCCCTCGTCGTCATCCAACCACTCACGCACTTCGTCCACATCAACATCGTCACCGTGCGCACGTAGACGTGCATGGAAGTCATCCACGTCGAAACCTAGAAAATCGTACTCCGCATCCGTTCCGAGAAGCAGACGAGACCAATCATTTTCTAGAGTCTTGACAGGGATTTCCTTCCATGCACTGGCCCAGTTGTAGATTGCAGACTTGATGTTGTAGCGGCGAAAGTTTTCCAAAGTCCTCTGGCTTCACGTGTCTCGTCCCTCCCTGCGCTCGTCCTCGTCCTCAAGAACAACCATCACCTCATCCAGGACCTTCCGGCGGTATAGGCGCTTCATTGCCACGATCACTCCTTGGTCCATTGGTTGGATGAGAGCAGTAGTATTAGGTGGCAGAAACATGCACCTAATGCGGCCATTCTCAGCCACCAAGTCCTTGTCGCACGGGTGGGCAGGTGCATTGTCGAGGAGGAGGGCTTTTACCAGTTCGCGTGGAATTCCTAGTTTCTCTGTCTGGTAATGTATGACCTCCTTGATGAAATGGCGGTGAAACCAGTCTTTGAAGATCTGGACTGTGAACCATGCCTTCAAAGAATGGTACCAGACGACAGGAAAGACATCCATCACCCCACGAAGACACCGAGGCTGCTTTGCACGGCCAACAATAACGGGCTTAAGCCAGTGCATGCCGTTAGCATTGACACAACACAAAGCAGATGTCCATTGTTTGGAGAGCTTGCGGCCAGGTACACGCTTCTCCGTCTCCTCGGCTAGAGTGTTCGTTGGCAAAGAACGATAGAATAATCCAGTTTCATCAGCGTTGTAGACTTGACCGAGAGTGAGCCCCTCCCTGTCGATCATGCCCTTCACCTTGTGCCGAAACTCGTCAACTCCATCCTCGTTAGCGTCCAAAGCTTTGCCGTGAGACTTACGGTTGGTAAAGCCATGCCGTAACTTAAACGCGAAGAGACAACCCTCGGATGCCTTGAAGTCTAGGGCGTCGTGAAGCTTGGCGAACTTCTCAGCAGCAGCCTTCAGCTCCGTACCACGTACCATCACACCAGCAGCACGTTGGTATCGATACCAAATCAACGTGGAGCGGTCGACTTCAGCAAACTTGGGAGTAAACATCACCTTCCTCTCCACATTGCGTTTGCTTCTCGATGAGAAGTCAGCCGTGTACTGCATGAGTTTGTCTCAGGATCTCTTAATATCAAACGAAGTAGATCAGGCCAGGTTAAACTCGCGGAGGATGCGTGAAGAAGACCATCCCGCATCTACTTTCTCCAATATCTCCCGCTTCTTCTCCAGAGTCAGTACCACTCTCTTCCTCTTCTCAGGCGGCGGGGCCATCATCACACACACGAAGGAAAGGCATGAGAGCAGCAGGAGTGCCTGCAGCAGGTAAGGCACACCACAAAAGCGAGCACGTGGGCAACCATGACAACGAGCGTTCACTCGCGACGAGAGACAGGCGGAAAGTGGGAAGCATGCAGGGGTGCTCTAGCGGACGTCGGAGGAATGACGTGCCACAACATAGCTGTCCTGCGCCCCGTGCGCCAAGTTCAAATTACGGGCGGGAGAAAAATCTTTTTTTTTTTTCTTTTTTTTTTGGGGGGGGGGGTTTCGAACCATTTTGGGAATATTGGATCCCTGGACGATTATGTCCAGTTAGTGGGGATGTCCGGATAGTGGGCATCCGGATATTAGAGGGATTACTTTTAATAACTCGAAGATAATAACGAGAAATTAAAGGAAAAGAATCAATAATAGAAATACTAAAACAAAATGAATTACGGGTGGTAGCAAATACAGTAGGCAGAATTCTGAAATGAAGAGAAGTACAGTAATTATGAATATAAGGAGCAACATAGAAATGAACAATAGAGACTGAGAAAAAAAAAAAAAAGTCATGTTGTTTAAGGACAAGAGCTTCCAGATGGGAGCAGGCACCAACAACAACAAGCCATGTGCAAGGTGATGTTATGTTGTCGGCGGCCATCTTGCAACTGTCCTGCTAGCAGCCAGCCCTCTACAGCCAAGTGCCGCACTTTTAGACTGTACCTTCCACGTGTGGGCATGCATTTCACTGCAGTTTAGTTGTATGTATTTTCTTTGTATTTTCATCGCAACTTACCTATTTCAAGATGGCAAGCAAGAGTGGTTCTTCAGGTAGCAGTGGTAATGGACAAGAGCAGCCTGGCATCTCTAAATCTTCGCAGCCAAAGGAGAAATGGCAATACAGGAAAGGGCAGAAATACACCAAGTATACACTTGCTGACAGTATGCCAATACAATGCAGAACTACAGTTACTTAACCATAATAGTTCATAAAATTTACAGAGGGTGTGGGCAAAAAAATCATGCTTTTACGTAGTTAGGTTCGGAGGCCCCGGACCCAAACTAATTTTTCCCATAAGAAGTTCAGTTTAAATTTCAATGGTTTGAATTTTGCAGTGATTTTTAGGTACCCATGCCCATCGAAATTCGAGAAACCACTGTATGTTGTTTTTGAGGTAGGATGTGATGATCATTTATGATGGCTGGATGACACCAATTGGTGGGAAATGGGACACTCACCTTCCACTCACTCGATGTAGTGCTGGTTTGGATGTCTGCCCTTTCCTTTCTTCCTTCCTTCCTCTTCTGTCTCTCCTCCATTATTTCCTCTTCCTTCTGCCTATGGGTGACTCTACACTGAGTGACAAGCCAAATAGTTTCCTTTACACCAGGAAACCATTTACTATGCTGGGTTATAACCATATAACTAAATTATGGTGCCTGGTGGTTTAGTGGGTAATTAAGGCATTCCAGTTGGATTGAGCCTGTGTAGGTTTATATCCAATGGGTGGTTGGGGTTTATAGGTCATGTAATGCCACTCAGGGATGAATGAGGCTGGTCACTCTTATCTTAAACGTCAGAACCAACTTGCCTAGCCCCGGGCTCCTATGCTCCTCATGGGGCAACATAGGATTGGGTGGTGGATGGATGGATGAATTTTTTTTTTTATTCTATGAAGAAGGAACCAAAGGCCAGGAGCCCACAAATTGTTCCATCCAAGAAAAACACAAAATACAAGAGAGAGCCAAATTCAAGATTCAGTTATTTTGAGATGCCTGACACACTGCATTTGAAAGACTGGAGATCATAGCTAGCAGGAAATACAGACAGAGGGAGATAGTTCCAGAGTTGACCTGTTGCATAAATGTAAGACTGGGAGTATCGGTTAACTCTTGCATTAGAGAGTTGGACAGAAAAGAGATGAGAGTTTGTTGCTAGATGGGTGCTACGCGCCCATCATAGAGGTGGAGGAATGCAGACAGTTCAGAGGAGCAGTGACTACTGAAGTAGCAATAGAAAGGAGATAAAGATGCAACAGTGCAGCAAAGAGACAGGGGTTGAAGGGAGCCAGTAAGAGGGGGAGAGTTAATGAGACGAAAATCCTTTGATTCCACCCTATTAAGAAGAGCTGTATGTGGGGAGCATCCCCACACATGACAGTCGTACTCTACACAGGCAAAAAAATCTCGTGTATAAAGTCAACAACTGTGCAGGGGTAAAGAAGGAACGGAGTCAGCTTAGCAGAGGATGGCTGATACCACCAATAGGTTTTCAGAGTGTGATCTACTATGACACAAGATGTGCTGTGCCCATATTATGATGGGACAGTCATTCACACTGGGATGGCATCACAAACATGGATTCAGATTGTGATTTAAAAGACAGTGCCCATGTTAAGACAGGACAGTCATTCACAATGGCTTGGTGTTAAGCAATTATGCCCAGTGAAGAGGTTACTTGTAGGGGTAGATTATTCACTATAGGCGTTCTATTTTATGAAGGCAAGTTTGGGTGGGGCCACCTAAGACCTTGCACCACTAGCTCTGTTCCCACATCACCGCCGCCACACACGTGTAATTACGCCTGCTCACCTCTCTATCCCCTCTCTCTTCTATTTTAAGTTAGTAACTACTTATAAATGAATTTTAAATACTCTGTATAGATATAATTTAAAAAAAAACCCACAGTATAGTATAAATCCCATAAGACTTGTCAGCGTTGCTTTTGGACGTTGTCAAGTGGAGTGATACGAGAGATACCCTTGTGTGTGCGGCTCATACTCGGTCAGTCTCCCGCCGTGGAAGCTTGCCTATCAAAATTCAAAACGAGAAAAACAATTAAGAAAGTAAAATTATAAGTAGTTAATATTAATATACATATGAGAGAGAGAGAGAGAGAGAGAGAGAGAGAGAGACGGGGGGGGGGAGAGAAGCACGTGTATGGCGGCGATGTGGCAACACAGCTAGCGGTGTGAGGTCCTAGACAGCCCCACCCAAACTGCCTTCATAAAATAAAAAGCCTCTAGGCTGATTACCTCACAGCCAAGGCCCCCACCATTGAAAACAAAAAAAATAAAATAAAAATTCAAATAAATTGATAAATGATAACATTACAGTGACTGGCATCACACAAGACCTCATGATGGGGGCTGCTTCCCTGGGTAGGATCCTCAATATTTAGTGTAGCCTACAACTGGTGGTCTCGCTACAGCCCCCAGAAAGTTAATTGGCCCTGATTACTTGGGCCTTATCCAAGGAGAGGATGTTAGTCCTTAGGACAGGATCGACCCATTCCACCCCAGGATGGGGTGGGATGGGTCGACCATCAGTGTCCTGGGATAGCAACAAGGTAAAAGAAATCCTGGTAAAAGGATGGGCCACTAATCTGAAGACTGGAAATGGTGACCCAAGGTTAGGGCCGACCCAACAAAGATGGTAACGGTCACTGCTGTAAAGATCTGGGAGGAATGCCAAAAGCTGTTAGTCCATCACAGGGCAGAAACAATGTTCCTGCATTCATATCTACCTAAGGACACCCCTGAGGTGTTCACAGGCGAGGAGATAGAGGGAAGTTTAGAAAACCATCTCAGGGTAGCAGTGGCCAAGCATGGCAAAAATGAGACCATAGTATCTATCGTGTGGTTAAGCCACGAGACAATGTTATCCACCCCATGTTTAAACCATTCAGGTCTCCTGGCCACAATCATGGCTGTATCAGTACGGGTCTCCTGGCCACAATCATGGCTGTATCAGTACGGGTCTCATGGCCACAATCATGGCTGTATCAGTATGGGTCTCCTGGCCACGATCATGGCTGTATCAGTATGGGTCTCATGGCCACGATTGTGGCTGTATCAGTACGGGTCTCATGGCCACGATTGTGGCTGTATCAGTATGGGTCTCATGGCCACGATTGTGGCTGTATCAGTATGGGTCTCATGGCCACGATTGTGGCTGTATCAGTACGGGTCTCATGGCCACGATTGTGGTTGTATCAGTATGGGTCTCATGGCCACGATCGTGGCTGTATCAGTATGGGTCTCATGGCCATGATCGTGGCTGTATCAGTATGGGTCTCATGGGCACAATTGTGGCTGTATCAGTATGGGTCTCCTGGCCAAGATTGTGGCTGTATCAGTATGGGTCTCATGGCCACGATCGTGGCTGTATCAGTATGGGTCTCATGGCCACGATCGTGGCTGTATCAGTATGGGTCTCATGGCCATGATCGTGGCTGTATCAGTATGGGTCTCATGGGCACAATTGTGGCTGTATCAGTATGGGTCTCCTGGCCAAGATTGTGGCTGTATCAGTATGGGTCCCATGGCCACGATCGTGGCTGTATCAGTATGGGTCTCATGGCCACGATCGTGGCTGTATCAGTATGGGTCTCATGGCCACGATTGTGGCTGTATCAGTATGGGTCTCATGGCCAAGATTGTGGCTGTATCAGTATGGGTCTCATGGCCACGATCGTGGCTGTATCAGTATGGGTCTCATGCCCAAGATTGTGGCTGTATCAGTATGGGTCTCATGGCCACGATCGTGGCTGTATCAGTATGGGTCTCATGGGCACAATTGTGGCTTGCCTATTTGCCTGCAACTCAAAACTGTAGCTGGTGAATGTTATCAGTAGTTCTCTCAATATTTTTTCATTTCCTGGGTATTACACAATCCAATTGTGAAGAAATAAACACAGACTTATGATTTTGGGTTAGTAGGAGTGTTTCTCTGTCATTATCTATACAGAGACACCACACACCACTTGCTGTGCAGTTTCCCATCGTTATTCCGGCCCTTGTATGGTAAGTAGAACCCTAATATTTTGTAGAGAGATGAGTATTAGTTCCTTATGCATGAATATTATGTATCTTTCTAAATTTACAAACCTTGATTTTTTGGTAAAAAATGCAGTTTCTCAGGCTGGACCTATCTGCGGCCTGAAAGGGTTAAGCCACATGATGGTGCTATCCAGTCTGTGGTTAAGCCACATGATGGTGCTATCCAGCCTGTGGTTAAGCCACATGATGGTGCTATCCAGCCTGTGGTTAAGCCACATGATGGTGCTATCCAGGGGCGCACCCAGAAATTTTCTAAGTGGGGGGCCCGTAGTGAGGTGAGGTCAGGTAATTTGATAATTACAGGGAGGTCACATGCAGGTATAGAGTCAGGGAGCTGCTGGCTCATGTGTTACTCTTTGTTTGAACTTGCCAATTTTTCATGTATTGCAGTTATTGAAATAAATACAGGGTGCAACACGAGTTTGTGCAAATATTTGTAGAGGTGAAAGAATACGTCATTCTGAGTAGAAAATCTTCTATACACATATGTTTTTTAAGGAATACTATAGGCTTGACGTGGATTTTTAACATTACACAACGCAACCGTCACACAGAGATGAGTGGGTTAGGGGGAGTGGCAGGAAGGGAGGAGGGGAGTGATCAGCTGACTGTCAGTCAGTACACACTTTCCCGCCAAGATAAGTAGGCGTGCTCAGATTACGAGTCAAACCCTTGATTTATTTTGTACCAATTTGAGAGCCAGAAACTGCAGATAATGCCTTACACTTTCAGTAATGTGGAGTATGCAGATATGATATTTATTTACAGGTTCTGCAATGGAAGTGCAAGTGCTGCTGTACAGGAATACAGAAGAAGATACCCAAACAGAAAATCTCCCAATGTTCGAACATTCTACACAGTTTTTCAACACCTTCGTGACAGACAAGATTTGTAAAATCCATCCTAGACAATTTACCTACCAACAAAGCTCCAGGTCCAGATGGAATTCCGCCAATTGTTTTGAAAAAGTGTTCCCCTGAACTTGCCTCTGTCCTAGCTAAATTATTCAGACTATGCATACGTACTTCTTTATTCCCAAATTCATGGAAGGAAGCCAATATCCGCCCAGTTCCGAAGAAAGGAAGTTCGTCTGACCCCTCCAATTACAGACCAATAGCTATCACATCTTCTCTTGGTAAGGTATTTGAAACTTTAATTAATAAGCATATTGTTAAACATCTTGAATCCAACAACTTAATTAATGATAGACAATACGGTTTTCGCCACGAAAGATCCACCATTGACATACTCAATTTCTTAACTCATACCATCCATCAATCAATTGATCTTTTTGGAGAAACTCATGCAGTAGCTCTTGATATCTCTAAAGCTTTCGACAGAGTATGGCACCGTTCCCTGCTGTCCAAACTCCCTTGCTATGGACTAACGTCTTTTGTTCCTTTGATTTCTTCTTATCTTAGTGACAGGAAAATAAGAGTAAAAGTAGATGATGTATATTCGAATTTCCACTCAATTAACGCCAGCGTGCCACAGGGATCAGTTCTGGCGCCAACCCTATTTCTGGTTCATATTAATGATCTCTTATCTGTCACTCACAATCCCATTCACTCATATGCAGATGACTCAACACTACATAGTTCATTCACACTCAGACATCCATTTACAAAGTCTAATATCTCTACCTCTCAACTCAATACAGCCATCTCCATAAATCAAGATCTATCTACAATCAGTGAATGGGGACAAAACAACCTTGTCTCTTTTAATGCTAGTAAAACTAAATATATACAGTTTACTAATAGACAGATATTGCCAGATTCGTACATTACCTTCAGTGCTACTAATATTCCCATCTCCAGAAGTGTTGAAATTCTTGGTGTCTCACTTAACAGTGCCCTCAGCTGGACCTCTCATGTCAGATCACTTGCTAAAACCGCCTCAAAGAAACTTGGATTATTGTACAGAGTCCGTAACTTCTTCGCCGATGAGCAGTTAGCTATAATTTATAAGAGTCATGTGCGCTCTCAGCTTGAATATTGCTCACCCTTGTGGAATGGTTGTGGAGAGGTTGCATTAAGACAACTAGACAAAATTCAGAATAAAGCTGTTAGAATCATTAACAACCCTGCCATTACATATAAACTACCTCCCCTGCAAGTAAGAAGGAATGTTGCCTCCCTTGCATTATTTTACAGATATTTTTTTGGCAAATGCTCTGACGAAGTTGCGTCCATGGTGCCACCTCTCCATGCCTTCCCTCGTGCTACACGGGCATCTGGTAGCGCTCATGACTGGAATGTCACTCAACCACATTGCAGAACTTCTGCCTATCAGAATTCTTTCATTCCCCGAACTGCATCTCTCTGGAACTCGCTTCCCCAGAGTTGTTTTCCTCCAAATTTCAACCTACAACTGTTCAAGTCTAACTGTTACAGATATTTTATGAACAGAGGACACCAGTAATCTGGTGTATGGATTATTTTTTTTCTCCATTTGTTTTTCCTTCCTCCGTTGTTATTTAAAAAAAAAAAAAAAAAAAAAAAAAAAGGGTCTTTCCCCAGAATAGGTGCAACAGCTGAATGAATAGAGGAACGTGGAAGGGTATGGCAGATTTTTGATACAGTGCAACGCAGCCCAGACATATTAGCACAAGGAGAATTTCTCTCCAACTTGGAGTTTCTCACATGAAAGCCTGGAGGGTGTTGAGAAGTGAAGGTTTTCATTCATATCATCTGCCTAAGGTTCAACATCTTCAGGATGGAGATTCTGTGAGGCAACTAGATTTGTGTAAATGGTTACAAGATAATTCCCAGCTATGGAAATACATTTTATTCACAGATGAAGCCACATTTACCCATGCTGGACTGCACAATAACCATAATGAACATTGGTGGTCAAAGGAGAATCCACACAAAATGGTAGAATGTAATTTCCAATACAGATTTTCCATTAATGTCTGTTGTGGCATTATTGGTGATCAAATGATTGGCCCACATATCTTTGAAGATCGCCTTAATGGGGATGCTTATGCTAAATTTTTGATAGATTACCTCCCCTTACTCCTGGAAGATGTTCCTCTGGCCACACGACACCGAATAGTTTTTAAGTATGACAGGGCTCCACCACACTTCAGTAACCAAGTAAGGCAGCACCTTGACCTGACATTTCCTGAAAAGTGGATAGGTCGAGAAGGACCACACCAATGGCCTGCCAGATCACCGGACCTAACATCACTGGATTTTTATCTCTAGGGACACATGAAATCACTGGTATTCAAAACGAAAATCAACTACAAACAAGAACTTCTGCAGACAATAATGGAAGTTTCGGAGCACATCAAGAACAAGCCAGAAATTTTGAGGAAAAGTCCACATTCCATGTTGCAATGAGCGGGACTGTGTATTGAAGCTAATGGTGGCCGCTTCGTACACTTGAGATCATCACAGTACTTCTGTAGGTTTGTAGTGGTGAGAAGTGACTGACTGTAGACTTGGCGAGAGAGTACTGACATTCAGCTGATCGCAAATAAATGTTGTCACCTTAATTTTACAGTATTTTTCTTGCTAATTACAATCATACTGTCCTCATGTAATCCTTATCAGTGAATTACATAATGCCTATTAATAGCATGATTTCCCATTTGAAGGTATTCTTATGTTCCATAACTTGCATAAAAAATCATAATTTCACCAAGTTGGCATCGTGCGTCCAGATAGCCTCCCTCCTCCCCTCCCCTCCTCCCTGCCACTCCCCTAACCGACTCATCTCCATGTGACAGTTGCATTGCGTAATGTAAAAAATCCACGTCACGCCTATAGTATTTCTTAAAAAGCATATGTGTATAGAAGATTTTCTACTCAGAATGATGTATTCTTTCACCTCTGCAAATATTTGCAGAAACTCGTGTTACGCCCTATATATATATATATATATATATATATATATATATATATATATATATATATACAGTATAAATTTTTAAAGGACCCAGAGAGCTAAGGGGGGGCCCTGGGCCCGGTAGCCCCCCCCCAGGTGCGCCCCTGGTGCTATCCAGCCTGTGGTTAAGCCACATGATGGTGCTATCCACCCTATGGCTAAGCCACATGATGGTGCTATCCACCCTATGGTTAAGCCATGTGATGGTGCTATCCACCCTATGATTATGCCACATGATGATGCTGTGGTTAAGCCACATGATGGTGCTATCCAGCCTGTGGTTAAGCCACATGATGGTGCTATCCACCCTGTGGTTAAGCCACATGATGGTGCTATCCATACTGTGGTTAAGCCACATGATGGTGCTATCCAGCCTGTGGTTAAGCCACATGATGGTGCTATCCAGCCTGTGGTTAAGCCACATGATGGTGCTATCCAGCCTGTGGTTAAGCCACATGATGGTGCTATCCAGCCTGTGGTTAAGCCACATGATGGTGCTATCCAGCCTGTGGTTAAGCCACATGATGGTGCTATCCAGCCTGTGGTTAAGCCACATGATGGTGCTATCCAGCCTGTGGTTATGCCACATGATGGTGGTATCCACCCTATGGTTATGCCACATGATGGTGGTATCCACCCTATGGTTATGCCACATGATGGTGCTATCCACCCTATGGTTATGCCACATGATGGTGCTATCCACCCTATGGTTATGCCCCATGGTGATGCTGTGGTTAAGCCACATGATGGTGGTATCCAGCCTGTGGTTAAGCCACATGATGGTGCTATACACCCTGTGGTTAAGCCACATGATGGTGCTATCCACCCTGTGGTTAACCCGCTGCGTCCCGTTGATGTATGGATACGTCACCACATTTTGTCACGATGACACCCAATGACGTATCCATACGTTTTGCAATTGTGAGGTCCGTCATTTGCACATTTTTCAAGTTTCACAGGTGATTTTTGGTAGGTCTGTGTGGGATACCTTCCTCTACCCAATGCCAGGCAGGGATAATGCCTGACCCCACATGACCCCCCTTCCCCCGGCACGCCATTTTCTCGGCAACTCACCTGTTAGCAGTGACCTGGACAATAAAGACATGTTGCACCATGGTCTCTCCAATAACGAAATTCAAGGCGAAAGTGATTCCAGAGGTGGAGGACAAAGGAAAAAAGAAGCCAGAGGATGAAACAAGCAAAAGTGATGAGGCGGTAACATTGTAAAGGAAGGTGCCGTATGTTGATGTTTTGGTGAGTGAACAATGCTTATATCGCCTATATTATTGTGTGAAAAGCAATATATTCTTGTACTACATATAAATTCATATCAAATAAATATTTACATATAATGAGTGTTTTGAAATAGTTACCCCTCCCAAGACGACCTTTTCTCTGGAGCCTGGCATGAGAGAACACGGTACCAAGGTGGGGGTACTGTTACCTGTATTTGGTATTTCTAAACTCAACTGAGCACTTTCTCTCTGAATTTTTGATGTTTCTCATAAAAAGCGAAGATTTAGCAAAAAAAAAAAAAAAAAAAAAAACTTTTCTAAAATCTGCCGGGATTGGGGGGGAGTCACTGGTGAAAAATTTGCCGGGATGGGGCGGGTTGAGCCACATGATGGTGCTATCCAGCCTGTGGTTAAGCCACATGATGGTGTTATCCAGCCTGTGGTTAAGCCACATGATGGTGCTATCCAGCCTGTGGTTAAGCCACATGATGGTGCTATCCAGCCTGTGGTTAAGCCACATGATGGTGCTATCCAGCCTGTGGTTAAGCCACATGATGGTGCTATCCAACCTATGGTTAAGCCATATATATATATATATATAGGCTGTGTGTATTATCACTGTACAGTGATATTACTGATCCCATTATAGTCACCGCACAGTGAAAAGAACAATGGCTTTATTATCACCGGTCGGTGATCATATGTTTTTCGGTATTTTAACCGAGAATCTGAAATAATTTATGGTTACTTATCAATTGCCATCATAGGATGTTAAAAGGTATTTAATAAAAATACAGTTATTCCATATTAAAATCAAAAGGTATTTAATAAAAATACATTTATTACATATTAAAATCAAAAAGTATTTTATGAAAATACATTCATTCCATATTCCATACTGAATATTAGGCCACAGTAAGATTTAAACAGTACTAGTTTTAAACAGTCTTAGTGGCAGTGGTATACAGAACATTACGCATCATTTGAATCACTACTAATTATCGCTTTCTTGCTTCCTTTTGTGGACTGCTTACTTGTTTTCCGTTTGACTCCAGCTTTAGCAACTTTAGAATGATTAAATCGTCCTAATACCTTTGACACTTTAGGATGACCCCTCATTTTTACCGTAGGAAGATGAGCATTCATTAACTGTAGTCATTGTGATTGGTGAAGCTGGTGTGTGTGACGTCGATGAACCTGGTGTGTGTGACGTCGGTGAAGCTGGTGTGTGTGACAATGATGAAGCTGGTGTGTGTGACGTCGATGAAGCTGGTGTGTGTGACGTCGGTGAAGCTGGTGTGTGTGACGTCGGTGAAGCTGGTGTGTGTGACAACGATGAAGCTGGTGTGTGTGACGTCGATGAAGCTGGTGTGTGTGACGTCAGTGAAGCTGGTGTGTGTGACAACGATGAAGCTGGTGTGTGTGACGTCGGTGAAGCTGATGTGTGTAACGTCGGTGAAGCTGATGTGTGTAACGTCAGTGAAGCTGATGTGCTTGACATCTGTGGACTAGCAGCATACTGGTAATCATTACCCTGTTCCCAGCAAGTAAGAATACGTTTCAGCATATCAAGTCGTGCTTTGTACACTTCAGTTCCACTATTAGTTAGCACTGCTGTGAGGCGCTGCATTGTCTCTTGACTCTCTCGGAATTTTTGGGCAGGGGTCATTGGACACTGGGGTCGTGTAATGTGCATGATGGAGGTCTTGGGTTCTAAAGCCACTGCAGGAATCAGTGTATTCCCCTTCCGCCATCGGGACTGCATGCTGATAGTTGAAACATCAATATTCTCTTGTCTTACAACGGCAATAATGTGATTACATGGCAAGAAATGTTGACTATAAAAAGTGCATGAGCAGCTGAGTTCAGCACCAGATTCACCCTTTCTCATTACTTTTTGGTCAGTAGACCCTATTTTCACAACAAAGAGGCCAGGCGAATCTAATGTGATCGATAAAGAATCTGAGGGCTTGGATAGCTTATGGTGTTTCATCATGAGTTTAACTGCATGTTCCGTGAACTGACTGTATAATTTGTTCAATAGAACATCATGAACTCCATATTCAACGGATGTACATGTCTGCAAAAACTGCTTGTAGGCTCGCTCATCATTTAAGATGGAATTATGAAGCATAATTTTACGTATGCACTCAGACATCGATGTAGTTGATGTTAGGATGTGCTTTAGTTTACCGTTTTCTGCTTCAATGTGGTTGTTAGTGTCATTTCCAAATGTTAACTTAGCAGACCGTAGGTATGTGGCCCACATATCTTTACAGTTTATCCAGTTTGTACATATATATTGAAACATACTGGAATCTTGCTGTTGTAACACAGACAAGGTAGACCGAAAGGAATTTTCATTATGGGCATAGACAAGTTGTTTCAGAGTACCAAAAATTTCATTCTTTTTAGTGACAGGAAGCACAAGTTCAGACACCTTTTTCTTGAAATATTTCAGGACATGAAATTTGCAAAGTAACAAGTCTGCTTTCGGAAGTAAGGCACGGACTGCTTGAATTTCGTTCTGGTCCTTGTCAGTCGTAACTGTCTTGGTCTGGTTTACATTCTCCATCATCCTACAAAATGATGACATTACCTCCCGCATTATGTCTGCTGTTTCACTCCTTACAAATGCGTAAAAGACAGCCCTGCCACGACCTAGGTTGTCTTGGACAAGAATCATGTAGAGCCGATAATTATATCTGTTAATTTTGTAAGTTCCATCCATGAAAATTATTTCTGGATATTTACAGTACATGCTTATCATCTCATTAGTAGCAAATGCAATCATTTGGATGGCCCTACTTTCATCCACTGATATATCTACCTTTCCTTTTCCTGCATCCACAATTTCATCCACTATTTCTGTCAACTTACCGATGTCTGATATTCCATCCTCACTTTGCACTTTCCGCTTCAAATTTCGTACATCTTGCATGGTTACTGCTTTATGGTATTTACCCTGGAGGAAGGATTTTAATTGCTTGTTGTCTGGGTTAAGTTTCACTACATCCTCTGCGTCTCCCATCTCCGAACTTGTCAGTCTGCGTTTCTGGCTATAGAAGGGCTGTAAAGCTACACTGACCTCATGATTATGCTGCAGATACGTCTTTGTGATAACCAGCTTGTTTTTTCTTGCTGTTAGTGCCACCAACACATTACAGCCACATGGAAGATATCGCTGTTTTTGTCTTATACCCAGTCCTTTCCGTTTCGGACTGCCGTAGTGTACACACACGAATGAAACAGAGCCGTACTTCAGTTCGACAGGGATTTGCTGCTGACGACGCTTATTTTCACTGATAACGGAGCTAGAAGACTTCACTCGAAACACGGACCCTGTGTGATTCTGATATTTCTTGAAAAAGTATTCAAATTCTACAAAAGAGTTAAACGTGTCAGTGGAGAAAATATCCCTGAAGACAGATGTTGTGTCTGTACCGGTACATGTGTCTGCCTGTATGTCGTCTTGCCTGTAGTCAGCAGATGAACTAGCTGGATATTCCTGTGGTTCTGCTGACGTGTGTAACTCCATGTCGTTTGGCTCATGGTTGGTAGGAGAAGGATAATCTGGAACTTCTGCGTGTCTTCCTCCATGTTGTCTTGCCTGGTAGGAGAAGGATAATCTGGATCTTCTGCGTAATTGTCTTCCTCCATGTTGCCTTGGCTGAGGTCAGCAGGTCACTGATACTATCGAGTCGAACGCCAGACTATACTGCGGTGGCGGGAGTGGAGGCGACTGTTTACAAAACACGTCCCCGCACCTCCCTTCCTAATCCCCCTTCACCACCCTAATGTTGTAACTACTTGTCTGAGTGATAAACAAAGCTTCTGAAATCCCTCCCTCAATACTTCCCCTCCTTACCCTCTCACCACCTCCCTCCCTACTCCCCCTTCAGTGGCCTCTAACTACTACCAGTGATAAACAAAGCTCCTGATATCCCTCCTTCCCAATCCCCCTTCACTACCCTCAGAACACTTAGCCAATGTCCGTACACCGTGATAATAACGTTACCAGCAATATCACCGCGCTGTGATAATAACGTCACCTGTAATATCACCGCGCTGTGATAATAACGTCACCTTTAATATCACTGTGCGGTGATAATAGTCACTCCCATATATATATATATATATATATATATATATATATATATATATTCAATTAATAACAGAGAAGCAATAAGAAGTGCAATGAAATTCGAAAAGGCGATCACATGAGTAGTCATGTGCACACAAGAAAAAAAAAAAAAAAGGGCAAGTATTTCCAGGTGAGTGCAAGACGAATAATGGTCGTTTTCTCTATTGAGTGTTACTAATGCAGGCATGAGTGTGAAAAATAAAGTGATGAACAATCAGGATGCTGCAAGTCTGGCTATGTTAATGATTAAAGAAGTGGAGTAGTAGTAGTAGTAGTAATAGTTGTTCCCTAGGCAGTCTGGCCAAACAGCCCCAAGCCCCTTAGGAAGGCTATGACCGAGACCGGGCTCTCCCACAGAGCTCTCAAAGAATGTATGTTGTGTTGTTGGCGTAGGTGATTGTTTGCAATATAGTCTTCCATGATGTGCTTAATAGTATGGAGTGCTGTGTTGCATCCTGGACAGGCATCAATGATGGAGTCATCTAGCCTCTTCTGGTAGCTTAAGAGGGCTGGATTGTGCCCACATCTCAGCCTGGCCAGGTGGACCCTGTCCTCACGAGGGAGATAGGATTCAGAAGGGTGGATGTCAGGAGGCCGTGCATGCAGCTGCGTGTTGTCTTTATGTGACTAAATGGAGCAGCGAGTGATCTGAGTGTGGATCTGCTTCTGGAAGCTGATCTGAGGTGGGCAAGGGTGAAGAGATGACAGTATTTGTGTATGGTATCGTGTGCTGGGTGTTGTTTTGATGTTCCTTGGTGTGGGTGGATGTGCTGCCATGTAATATAGTGTATGTTGTGGGTTTGTGGAGGCTGCAGCAAGAAACTGGGTGCCTCTCATGTCTAGGTGATCCTTGACTTTGAGGACTTTGGTTTCTTGATGTACGTGGTCTGTGGGTGTAGTAGCTGTGCAGCCTGTGATTAATTTTAGGGCCTTGTTCTGTATGGTCTGTAGAGCGTTGTAGTGTGTTTTGGAGAGGTTAGGAGCCCAGGCAGGGCTTGCACAATTCATCACTGAACGTATGTATTGTTTGTGTACTGTGGTGGTGGTATCTTTGTTGTGTCCAAATGTTGTATGGGCAAGTGACCTCAAGGCATTGAGTCTTGGTGTTATTTTATTTTTAATGTTTATGATGTGTTGTTTAAATGACATTGATGTATGTTACATCAAGGATTTTATGTGTGTGTGTGGTAGGGGAGTGTTGTTTATGGTGAGGAATGGAATGTGACTGTGTTCTGCTGTCCAGTTTGTGAGAAGGGTCACTGTAGATTTGGTTGGGGCTATTTTAAGCCTGTTTATGGTGAACCATTCGTGTAGTGTGTTGAGGTAAGGTTGGATGATGTGTGCAGCTGTGTTTGCGTTTTGGTGCGTACATGTAAGTGTTATATCATCTGCATAGGAAGCTGTGTGTATCTGTGGTGTGTAGGGTGTGGGTATGTCGCGCATGTATAGGTTAAAGAATGTAGGGGACAAAACAGTTTCTGATGTTAGAAGACTGACTGGCGAATGTTATGTGTGCACATCTGCCTGCTAAGTTGTTTGCCAGCCATCTCTTTGTGTTATTGTGCATGTTTTTGTTATTTTGTTTATGAGGTTGTGGCAGGGGATGGCATCAAAAGCTTTGTTAATGTCTAGTGTGATTAGGAGTGTTCTGTGTGGTGGCCTAGCTGAATTCATGCCATCGAAAACTCTCTGTGTAAGGTTTGTAAGAAGGGTGTTTGTGGAGTGAAGTGGCCTAAAGCCATGTTGTGGTTGGGCTAGGGGAATGTGAGGTGTCACTAGTTGTAGTACCAGTCGTTCAGTGACTTTAGAGAGAGTGCAGAGGAGTGTGATGGGGCGGTGTGAGGAGGGTAACGTGGGGTCTTTGTTGGGTTTAAGGATAGTGATGTTAATGCCATGCTTTCAGATGTTGGGTATTATGTTGTGTGAGTAGCTGTAGTTTGATATGTTGGTGAGTGCTTGTATGCCTTGTGGTCCAAGGTGTTTAAGGTGAATGTCGTTTATGTTGTCTGGTCCACAGGTAGATGAGTGCTTAAGGTTGTTAATGATGTGCTTCGTCTGGTTGTAAGTGAAAGGTGCGTAGTCTGGGTCTGTGGGGAACTGTTCCTTATGTCGGATGATACGTCGGTCTTCGGGATGGGGGTTTAGATGGCTGACTTGTGAAAAGTGATTGATGAGAGTGTTTGCTTGTTGTTTGTTTGAGGGTATGGTGTCTGTTGTTGTGATGGCAGCATGTGATTGTGTGATGTTGCTGTTGGAAAGTGTGATGCTGTTTAGTGTTTTGTAGAATTTGCTGATGTTTGTTTTGTGGTCGTGTTTGGAGGTAATTTTTCCAGTTTAGTGTTTGCTGTTCTGATATTTTATTGTTTATCTGAGTGTAGTTCTTGTATTTGTTATACGGTGTCTTGTGTACGGGGTGTTGGGGAGTGTCGCAGTGTGTCCCGTTGCCTGATAATGCGTTGAATTTCTGGTGTGAAGTTGGGGTTGTGTCTTTCTGTTGCCTCTAGGGATGTCTTTTGTCTGCATTTTGCATAACTGTATTGAAAGTGTGCACAGCGGTATTGATGTTTGTGATGGGCGTACTGTTTAGTGTTTCGAAATGTTGTTCTGTTTCAGTTACAAAGGCCTCCCAGCTGGCTTTCTTATAATTAATGTATGTGTGTTTGTGGCCAGCTGGGGTGATTCTGGTTTTGGTAGTGATGATGATTGGGAGGTGATCAGAACGTAGGGTTTTGACCACTCTCCAGGATGTAGTGGAGGCGAGGTTTGGGGAGCAGATAATGTCTGAGGATGATGGGAGGAAGAGGGCTTGGTGTGGGATATGGGTATGTTGGTCTAGATTGTTCAGTATGAAAAGATGATCTGTCTGGGATTGTAGTACCAGGCCTCAGTCTGTGTCAGAGTTGTTGACATGCCAGGCCGACGACTTGGCATTGAAATCACCACCCAGGATGATGTTGGGTATGTTAGTGATGTGGTGTATCTGTGGAGTGTAATTGTGTGGTACTGTGGGGGACGATTGGGGGGAATGTATGTGTTAGCGATTGTTATGCGTGATTTGTTACCAGTGCGTATTTTAATTGATTGTATTTCTGTTGTGGTGTCATGTGGGGGAGAAGTGACATTGTGTGTGCACTGGTATCTGCAAAGTTGATGGATTTATGTACCAGGGTGATGAGTCCACCGCCACCGCCGTCGGCCTGGTCTTGTCGAATGGTGGTGAGGTTATGATATGTCGATGTTTTCTGTTTTCTGTGTAGTTTTGTTTCTTGTAAGATGGCAATGTGTATGTTCTGTTGTGTGATGAATTGTGTGAGTTCTTGTTTTTTGATGTTAATGCCATCTATGTTTAACTGAAGGATGTTAATGTTGTGTGTGCAATGTAATTTAGGACATCTAATTATGGTAGCTCTAATTAAGATAGATCTAATTAAAGTAGGTCTAATAAAGGTTAGGCCTAATTAAGGGTAGATATAATTAAGGTAGATCTAATTATGGTACCTTTAATTAAGATAGATCTAATTAAGGTAGATCTAATTAAAGTAGATCTAATTAAGATAGCTCTAATGAAAGTAGATCTAATGAAGTTAGATCTAATTAAGGTACCTTTAATTAAGAAAGATCTAATTAAGGTAGATCTAATTAAGGTAGAACTAATTAAGGTAGAACTAATTAAGGTACAGTAGATCTAATTAAGGATAGATCTAATTAAGGGTAGACCTAATTAAGGTGGATATAATTAAGGTAGCTCTAATTAAGGGTAGATGTAATTAAGGGTAGATGTAATTAGGGGCAGATGTAATTAAGGGGAGATGTAATTAAGGTAGATGTAATTAAGGGTAGATGTAATTAAGGGGAGATGTAATTAAGGTAGATGTAATTAAGGGTAGATCTAATTCCTGCAGTTTGAAGAGTCTACCCTGAGTTTAATATATTTGTCCATTACCATTAAATATAGAAATCTATTTCTTGCCCTCACCACAGCGAGGCGCGGGGAATATATTATGGAGGTTTGGTTCCTGGATAGACACTGCATTTGCATCTCTCCACCCAGTTAACAGAGGCACTATAGGAGGCTCCATATCACCCCCCAGTTTGGTTATATGGTTACTACCCAGCGTTGTAAATGGTTTCCTTTGTTACAAGAAGCCATTAGGCTTGTCAATGTTGAGCCACCTGAAGTGGAGAGAAAATAATAACAAAAGGACAGGAAGGAAAGAGAGATGCAGGAAGGAGGCAGGCAGACGGAGAGAGAGAATGACCAAGGAATAGGAAGTAGGCAACACCACATCAAGTGAGTGGATGATGATTGTGGTGAAGTGGCTGGCTGGTTCTATCCACCTTCCTCGATATGCAGTCTTTCAATGGACACCATGTAACAGTTAAATGAACCTATTACCACACTCCGCCACCCATTAGCCCACTGACTGAGGTGTAGGGTAGATAGATTGATAGATAGATAGATGGGTCGATATATAGATAGACAGATAGGTAGGTAAGTTGATAGATAGATAAATAGATAGATAGACTGGCTGAGATATACGAAGCTTACCCAACCCACATTAACTGAGGCGTAATGAGCTTGAGTAGGTAGGTTGGTAGGTGGGTAGGTAGATAAATGGACAGATAGATAGACAGATACGTATACGTAGATAGACAGAGATACGTAGATAGATAGATAGACTGGATTATATAGAGTAATGGCGTGTCGGAGGAAAAGATAGATAGACAGATAGATAGGCTGTAATATATGAAGCTTGTGTTTAGTTCAGGCTTAAAGGTACTTATATCCGGTAATTAGTTGCGGTGATTAGTTGCGGTAATTGCTTCCGGTAATTGGTTCCGGTGGTTGGTTCTGGTTAACGATTTGACCGCCACATAAACACCGGTAAAAGCCACCTCGATTTACCATGTCACCTGGAATTGGCAACATTTACATTTTTCTCTCGGTGTCCCTCGTGTTTTTATACGGCTCATTCAAACTCCCCGCCGCAGTAAATGAATAAATCAATAAATAATAAGGTAATTAGACACAATGAAATAGAAGAAAATAAAGACCACTATGTCGAACGCATCCCCTTTTCCTTTATTTTTACTAGTAAGAAATCGTTTGACTTAGGGTATGTTTTCTGAGTGAAGCGGATAGGTGTGGTTTTCCTTGTGCCCTACACTCCTAGGTAAGTACAGCTGGTCATACGCAAACGTGGTACAGTGTGTGTGTGTGTGTGTGTGTGTGAAGTGGAGGTCTAGCTACAGTTTCTAACGTTCATGCATCACGGTTACCTGGTCATTTCAACTAATATTTAACACCTGCGTGCCTTCCTGTCAGTGCCACCAACAACCATGTCATTATGTCAAAGTTGTTAAGTGTACCAAATGCCACACCTCTGCCACACACTGATGCTGTACCAAGTGCACATGTTGCCAACTGTACATGATTCATTGTGACAAGTGGAAATGTTGGCTGGGAGAGGGACACAGGACACAGCTGGAAGTCTTGATTTTCGCTAGAGTTTCGGGCTACACGGAACAATCTTCAGAGAGTGTGAAAAAGAGATGACAGAGCCGAGACATTTATCTATCTGTCTATATAGCCAGATGCCATAATCCCATAAGGGGTGTCCGTTTGTTTTTGAGTTAGTTGTTTTACGGGGAGGGGCACTAACCCTCTGCCAGCCCACTTGTTGACACGTAGGGAACACGTATAGGTTGGTTATATGTTACCACCCAGCGTTGTAAATAGTTTCTTGGCTTCAGGAAACCATTAGGCTTGTCACTCAATGTAAAGCCACCTGAAAACGAAAGAAGAGTAATGAAAAGTAAGAGGAAAGATGGGAGAAATAGAAGAGAGGAGGGTAGACACAAAGAAAGAATGATAAAGGTGAAAAAAGAAAAGGTTAGCACTACATCAAGTGAGTGGATGATGGACATTTATATCCCTGGCAATTCCCTCCCTTCTCGTTCTACCGCACCCCTGATTGCTCCATTAATACTCTCCTTGCTGTGTTCCTGTATAGTCTGAGAAATCCCTCCCTATGGTTAGCTACATGTTTTACACAAATGTGAGCTGCTTCCAGTATTTTTCTCATTTATTAATTCAGATCTTTCTCAGTGCCTGTAGTTTCATCCCACATAGGCTCTAAGCTGCTTCTCTTTCCCATCTAATATTTCCACTCCTAGGTATACCTCTAAAGTATACCTTTAAAGTTAGAGTTGTAGGCAATGGGGAAAAGAAAACGTTGAAATGTGAGTTTATATTTTGACAGATACATGAAGTTAATATTCTGGCTCCAATAAAACCCAGTAATGAAAAAGATATAAAGTGAGGAATACTTTGATTTTTATTGTGGGTTTGAATTCAAGAACTTCTGATATTATTGTCACTAGCCCAAGGCCATTTTACGGAGTTGACACGAAGTTAAAGCACTGAAAGAATGAGAAAGAAATCTGAAGTGAGTTAGTTCATAGGTGGTGCATTGGAAGGGCGGTCAAGGTCATTATCTGTCCCCCCCAAAAGTAATGACGGTAATTAAGCTAATCACCGAGTATTACTTATTTCTTTTTACTTGCTATCTACTGTCAAGGATTCATGATTTTTTTGTTGTTGTTGTTGTCCTATCCACGGGCTTATGGTTAATGTTTTATATGCTATCATTTATGCCATACTCATACACGCAGCCCTAGATAATGTTATATGATACACAAGGTATTCTAGCAATAATAATAATAATAATCCATCCATCCATCATCATCCAATACTACGTTGCCCCATGAGGAGTGTAGGAGCCCGGGGCTAGGCAAGTTGGTCCTGACATTTAAGATGACTGACCAGCCTCACTCATCCCTGAGTGGCATTACGTTAGCAATAAACCCCAACCATCCCTTGGGTACAAACCTGCACTGGCTCAATCCGATTGGAGTGCCTTAATTACCAACTAAACTACCAGGGGCCATAATTTGGTAATATGGTTACCACCCAGCATAGTAAATGGTTTCCTGGTGTACAGGAAACCATTTGGCTTGTCACTCAGTATAGAGTCACCCATAGGCAGAAGGAAGAGGAAAGAATGAAGGAAAGAAAGAAGAGGGAGTGTAGAGTCACCCGTAGGCAGAGGAAGAGGAAAGAATGAAGGAAAGAAAGAAGAGGGAGTGTAGAGTCACCCGTAGGCAGAGGAAGAGGAAAGAATGAAGGAAATAAAGAAGAGGGAGTGTAGAGTCACCCTTAGGCAGAAGGAAGAGGAAAGAATGAAGGAAATAAAGATAGGAGAGGACGGAAGGAAAGAAGGAAGGAAGAAAGAATATAATAATAATAATGTACTGTACACTAGCTCCAAAATGTATCGCTCAGGAAGGCTCCGATGATATACGAAATGATCAAGGCAGCTTGTTATGTCTCAGAATGATTAGCATTTTTTCGTTTTAATACCGATATGATAAGAATATGACCTTATGTTTACCAAAGCAAGGTGGGATGATCAATTATTTTACAGTGGCCATCGTCTCTCTCTCTCTCTCTCTCTCTCTCTCTCTCTCTCTCTCTCTCTCCTTGTTTACCAAAGTGAGATGGAATTATCAATAATTTTACACAAGCCCTCACCTGTGCGATATATATCTCTCTGTCTCTCTCATGCTTCCGACTCTAGGCATGGGCTTCACAGTCCGTTCCCTAAGGCTCAGCAGTCCTCCTGCAAACCATACACCACATGTCACCACTTCGGTGCTAACATCCACCGTCCATACTGAATACATTCCAGGGCTGTCTCGCATAGGACTGATGTATTGGTAATATATATATATATATTTTTTTTAAATAATACGTCGGCGGTCTGATGGTGAATCAGTAAAGTCTGTTTTAGCGAAATTCAAAAAATTAAATTCTTCCCTACCCCAGCCGGGATTCGAACCCAGGACCACTGGGACTGCAGGCCACCTCTCTACCAACTCGGCCACTGAATGAAGTGTGCCAGCGTAAATCCACACATTAGACATGCTTTGAAAATCAGATATAGTTTCAAAGTATTATTTCCACAGAGAACGATGGTGGTACTCTGGTTTTGATTTGTAGGAAGGACAGGGAGACTGTCAAACCTCCCTCTGCCTCCTGTTCTAGCGTCATAAATGCATCTGTGTTACGAGGCCACAGTTACTGCAGGATATACATAGATTTTTTCTGCAGGACGATCAGGGAAAACAGTGCCAAATTTGTCCATGTCTAGTTCTTCCTGTAATAATATATCTATATTTCAATAGCTTATGTCTGAGAATCCCACCCAAGGGTCAAACGTCAAGCTTAAGGACTGTCTCTATGGTCCGTATTGTCGTCGGTTAAGGAAGCTCCCTTACACCTTTCCGTGAGCGAGTTATTTTGTTTACTACACTTTACTCTCCTCCTTTGGGTCACATAAATCCATTTAATACAGCCATACTCCTCATAAATAACGTACAAAACAATATTAACCATCCATATTAAAAAATAAGTCGCCAAGGAAGAGGTATTAGGCAGCTTCCTTAACTGTCGAGAATATGAGCCTATAACTTAAATATATTTAATTTGAATCTATCTCAGTGGAAGGTTTGAGGGTCAGCCTAGATTACATAGATTCGATTTGGAGGACAAATGTTAAAAAATGGCCAACTCAAACATTTTTCTGATTCAGACCTAACTTGGTGTACGGGATGAGGGTCAGGAAAATATGAAGTAGTTGGATTTTAAGCAGGCAGTGTTGGAAATCAAGGACCCTGCTTCTCGTCGGTTGAGAAAGCTCCGTGGCATGTCTTCCTCAGTGATTTATTTTTGGATATGGCTGGTTAATATCCTTTTGTACATTATTTTGAGGATGGTAATATTGTAAGGATTTATGAAGCACCGAAAAGGACAAGAAGGTATAATAAACCAAATAAATCACTTAAGATGTTTGGCAGCCTCCTTAACTGACGCGAATACAGGCCAAGGGCTCGTATTCTCGTCAGGTAAGGAAGCTCCCAAACGCCTCTTCCTTACTGACTCATTTTTGGATGCAATTGGCTATTATCCTTTCGTACGTTATTTATGCAGAGATTGGTGATATAGAATGATTTAAGTAACACAGAGGAGGACGACACGGTGTAATAAGCAACATAAATCGCTTAGGAAGAGGTCTTAGGGAGGCTAAGGTCACAGGGCTAAACTAAATGTACAGTTCTAATATCAGGTCTTGGGTACAAATGTTGCATGCTTTACTGTAAGTGTTTCCTCTTGTTTTTACCTGTGTGTGTGTGTGTGTAATATCGAGGTCACATGAGTAATTGATTAAAAATAATAATAATAATAATAATAATATTGGATGGAGGAAATTTAGGAAATGCTCAGACGAAGTGCGTCCATTGTGCCACCTCTCTGTGCCTTCCCTCATGCTACACGGGCATCTGGTAGCGCTCATGACTGGACTGTCACTTTACCATATTGCAGAACTTCTGCCCATCAGAATTCTTTCATTCCCCAAACTGCAACTCTCTGGAACTCGCTTCCCCAGAGTTGTTTCCCTCAAAACTTCAACCCACAGCTGTTCAAGTCTAACTGTTACAAATATTTTATGAACAGAGGACACCAGTAATCTGGTGAATGGATTTGTATTTTTTTTTTATTCGTTTGTTTTTCCTTCCTCTGTTCTATTATTAATAATAAAAAAATAAAACTACCTAGTCTACTTATACAACAATCAACTTGTCTCTTAGGCTCCCCACCCACGGGCCACTTTTCAGTGGACGGTGGCTGCCACTTTTTCGTGGCGCCACTAAAATGTGGAGAGGGATGCTATAACACCCAACAAACGGACCACTTTTTCGTGGCAACCACAGGCAGTTCCATCATGGATGTCGAGGAGGTGGCTTGTGTCATCGCTGTGCTCTTCAAAAAAAAAAAAAAAAAAAAAAATTACTGGGTGCACCCGATAATCAGCCATAGGCTTCTCAGGGGTCAATTTATACCCTACATGAAGACTTAAGAGCGTACCCAGAGAAGTTTACAAACTATTTTAGAATGACCTGTGCTTCTTTTGATGATCTGCTGACTGCACTTGGGTCTTCAGTTTCACGTCTGAACACAAACATGAAGTGTTTACCAATAGAAGAAAGACTTGCAGTTAAGGTAAGAACAGAAAAACACATGCATGTTGCACAAGAATTTTGATGAGAAAACTTGTGAGTAAATTAACTACATTTCATAAATGAGACATTGTATTTTTGCAAGTGTAAGGTTGTTACACTGAAATAAACTGTATAACACAAATACGATCCACAGATATTTAAGAAAATGGCATGTTTTGCTTTTTTGAAAATGATGAAACCTACTGTAGTGTCAAATATATAGATATTAACAAAACATGCAATACTGACATATCAAAGAACTGTGCCACTGCTAGGAAAGATCCACCGATTCGTAAAATAAATGAGACACTGTATTTTTGCAAATGTACGGATGTTACACTGAAATAAACCACGGCCTTCTCATAACAGTGCCAGACCGTCTGCCAGTGCCACAGCAAAGTGGTCCGTGTGCGGGCTGCCATTTGAATTAACGGCATCCATCAACAGTCACCAGTGGCAAGCCACCATGGCATGGTGGGTAAAATGAACCAGGTCACCATTTTTTTTTTTTTTTTTTTTTTGTGCCTGCCGCTAAAAATTGGCTTATGTGCGGGCTTCCATAAAAACACGTGCGTTTTACTTCTCGCCACGAAAAAGCGGCAGCCACCACCCACCGAAAAGTGGCCCGTGTGGGGGGGGGACCCCAGTTTCACCATAATAATGCATGATTCGCTGCTTGACACATGCACGGAGTTACAGCTTACGATATACACTCAAATTACAACACTGGAAGTGCAAAAAAAAAAAAAAAAAAAATCTGACCTGCATCGAAAACGAGTTTGTAGCTCGGAGTTTCGTGTGGTCGAAGTAAAGAAACTTTCGCATTTTCACGCAAGACCTGACAACCCTAGGTCCCATACATTTCTCAGGAAATTCACTGTCCTAACCATGCCACTGTCTGAACAATGACCGCTCTCCCCTACCGTAACTCCTTAGCATGGGGCCCCCTAAGGCACGGGGCCCAACTGGGAGCAATTCGCTCAACTGACTTAAAGCCGACCCTGTTGTCACCGAAAGCCAAGCAGGAAGGGTAAAAACAGAAGCGAAGAAGAACCAAAAATGTTACCCCAGTTATGATACCATAAAAAACGTTGTAGGAGCACCAAAGAAAACGTTTCAAGCCAACGTTTCAAGGCTGACACAAGGAAATGCAGATTAGCCTTGAACTGAATTTCCTCTTCATCAGGTGGGTCAGGGCGATGCGCAGGACCGTATTCTCATCGGTTAAGGAGAGTCCCTAGCTCCTCTTCCTTAGCAATTTATTTTTGGATATGGCTGGTTAATATCCTTATTGTGCAGGTAAAGTTGAAAGTTGGAATACAAATGTGGGCGATTGTGTGTGTGTATGCGCCAACGCAAGATCGTGCTAGAAGAGTGAGAGAAGAGTTCTGGACAAATGTAGAAGTGTGCATGGAAAAGTTTGGAAGGAATGAGAGAGTGTTTTTGATCAGTGATATGAATGGTAAAGTTGGGAATGTGAAGGTGGATGGAATAGTTGGCGAGTGGGGTGTGCCTGCTGAGATAGATGAGAATGGGAGTGCGTTAGTGGACATTTCTGCTGGGAGGAGGTTGGTGATAGCCAATACCCTCTTCAGGCATAAAATGATCCGCAGGTATATATGGCGAGTGATGAGAAGGGTGGGTGGTGAACTGAATGAAAGGAAGGCAATGATTGAATATGTGTGTGTGGATGAAAGGATGCGAAGATGTGTAATGGATGCAAGAGCTTATAGAGGTTGGGGGAGTGGACTTTCTGACCACTACTTGGTGGTGGCCAGAATTAGGATTCAAGTAAGATGGAGGAATAGAAGAAGGGAAAGACGAGAGGAAGGAGTTGTTGCAAGGAGAGTGGAAAGGTTACAAGAGGATGAGAAAAAGGCAGAGTATAAGAGAGAAGTGGAGGAACGATTGGGCAAATATGAATTGGAGCAGATGAGAGATGTGGAAGGTGTGTAGGATATTTACAGAAGAAATATGTGCAGTATGTGATGTGGTGTGTGGAAGGAAGAGAAGACGGAGGGGGGTGCAAGGAACAGCGTGGTGGACTGAAGACATGATACAGGCTGTGGCACAAAAGAAGAAAGCATACAATGAATGGATGAGAAACAGGGGCGTGGAAGAAGTTGAGAGGCGGAAGAGAGAGTTATATGTAGAAAGAAAGAGTGAGGTGAAAAGATTAGTGAGAGAGAGTAAGAAGAGAGTGGATGAGGAATTTGGAAGGAATTTGCGTGTAAAGTGGAGGGACTGTAAGAAAATGTTCTGGAAAGAGGTGAAAAGAGTAAGACAGGGTGGAAATGAAGTTAGCAGGGGAGTGAAAGATAAAAATGGTAGATTACTAGTGGAGATGTGAGAAAAAGTGAGCAGATGGAGAGAACACTTTAAGGAATTGTTGAACATAGAGGATGGAAGTAATGCAAGTATAAGTGGCTGGGGAATGTCTGGGAGAAGGAGGGAGGTGAGAAGAGAGGAAGAAATCAGTAGGATAGAAGTTGTGGAAGCAATGAAGAAAGTTAAATCGGGGAAAGCCCCAGGAATTGATGGAGTGTGTGGTGAAATGCTGAAGCATGGGGAGAGATAGTAGTAAAATGGACGTGGAAGAGATGCAGATTGGCCTGGGAGGAAGGTAGAGTCCCGGAGGATTGGAAGTCAGGTATAATTATTCCCTTGTACAAAGGAAAAGGGGGAAAAGAAGTGTGTGGTAATCATAGGAGCATTTGTCTTCTTAGTATAATAGGAAAAGTGTATGGTAGGATTACTGACAGAGTTAGAGAACAGAGAAATTAGTTGGAGAAGAACAGGGAGGCTTTAGGAAGGGAAGAGGTTGTGTAGATCAGATATTCATTCTTAGATCTTTAGTGGAAAAGTTTCTAGAGAAGGGAAAGAAGTTGTATGCGGCTTTCATGGATTTGGAGAAAGCATTTGACAGGGTGGATAGACAAGGATTGTGGAAAGTGTTAAGAATATATGGAGTAGATGGGAGGTTGTTGAATGCTGTGAAGAGTATGTACGATGGTGCAAAGGCTGCAGTGCGTGTGGATGGTGAACTAAGTGAATTTTTCTCTTTGAATGTTGGGTTGAAACAGGGATGTGTCATGTCTCCATGGCTGTTCAATCTGTACATGGATGGGGTAATAAAAGAGGTACAAGGTAGGGTAGTGGATGTTGGAGTGGCCCTGGTGAGAGAGGATAGTGTTTGGAAACTCCCTGTACTGTTGTTTGCAGATGATACTGTGTTGTTGAGTGAAGACGAAGGGGAGCTGCAAGGCTTGGTGGATGAGTTTGGGAGAGTGTGTAAGAAATGGAATCTAAAGGTGAATGTAGGAAAGAGTAAAGTGATGGTCTTTGAGAGAGGTGAAGTCAGTGAATGGACAGCGAGGTTGGATGGTGAGGAATTGGAATATGTGAGTACGTTTAAGTACTTGGGTAGTGTGATGAGTAAGGATGGAGGTTTGGAGGGTGAAGTGCTTGAAAGGGTACAGCAGGGACGAAAGGTTGCTGGTTCTTTGAAAGCAGTGATAAGAAACAGGGAAGTGAGCATGGAAGTGAAAAAGTACATGACAGTATTGTGATACCAACTCTAACATATGGAAGTGAAGCTTGGACGTTGTTGGAAGGACACAAGTCAAGAGTGAGAGCAGTGGAAATGAGTTATTTAAGAGGAGCCTGTGGAGTCACATGGAGAGACAGGCTGACGAATGAGGATATAAAGGAGCGTTGTAGTGTGGATGTGGATGTGATAGGAAGCGTTATGAGGAACACACTGAGGTGGTTTGGCCATGTGGAGAGGATGGAGGGTGAAAGACTGACGAAGAGAGTGTATGTGAGTGAGGTGGAGGGGGGAAGAGGGAGGCGGAGGCCGAGGATGAGATGGAGGGATGGGGTGGAGAGGTATATGAGGGGGGTGTGAGTTGGGAGCGGGCAGTGAAATGGTGGGGGACGGCGACTTGGAGGCGATTTGTTTGTGGCCACCCCAAACGGGACTGAGGCATCTGGCAATAGATAGATAGATAGACTTCGATAAATCTTTAGCATTCAAATACATAATAATAATCTTCATTCACTAACTCCTCAGATTCCTGCTAAAGCCTCAGATAACTCTCTCAGGCTCCTATAATTCACTCACAGCTGAATAAAATCATCTTGCATTGGCTGGAGTGAAATATTAGACCTGTTCCAACAATGACACACTCAAACCCCAGTCTCTCGATTTTAATCCACTGCCTCATCCTTCACTCCTCCCTCACCCATCCAGAAAATTACTCTCGCTCCATCACGCCCCAAATTTACATCTCCCAGTCCCCCACTCCCTATTTTCCCTCTCTCACTGCCTCCATCTCCTAAACAGCCTACTTCTTCCCGCTCCCCACTGCACTTCTCTTATAATTTCACACCTTCAGACCTCTCTCTCTCTCTGTTTCGCCTCTGTTCCCTTCCCATCACTCCTTCCCCTCTAATATCATCTCTATATACTCATATCACCTGCCCGCTCTCTGTTTTTTCCTTACGTAGGCTTCTACTCTCCCGTTTGTCTTGCTCCTTTCCCACTGCCCTATGCAGGCAGGCAAAGAATACTTGGCCAGTAGCCCTGCTTGTATGAAGGCAGGCAAAGAATACTTGGCCAGTAGCCCTGCTTGTATGGAGGCAGGCAAAGAATACTTGGCCAGTAGCCCTGCTTGTATGGAGGCAGGCAAAGAATACTTGGCCAGTAGCCCTGCTTGTATGAAGGCAGGCAAAGAATACTTGGCCAGTAGCCCTGCTTGTATGGAGGCAGGCAAAGAATACTTGGCCAGTAGCCCTGCTTGTATGGAGGCAGGCCAAGAATACTTGGCCAGTAGGCCTGCCTGTGGTAAGAGGTCACTACAAAGAGTCGGTTTGTCTTCCATCGTTCTCTCCTTGCTGTCTTCTTCTGCTCTTCTGTCCCGCCTCTCTTCTTGATATTTCCCTGTCTCATCTTCACCTTTTCTCCCTGACACCATTTACACGCCAGCCTTAGTGCCACACAGCCACGGTGCGCCTTGACGCTACATCTGCACCTTTCCTTAATTCCTTCATTCCTTCCCTTCTTAGTTTCTTACTTTTCAGGAATGGTCCCCATGTTACTCCAAGAACAGTCCTTGGTTTCTGACTTCCGTATAATTCAGGAACGGCCCTACTGACCAGTTACAGCCACAGCCTCTCACACGTCATTTCAAACTCTCTCTTTCTCTCCTACCTCAGCCTGACCCCAAGACACCAAACCGTCCTCTCTCTCTCTCTCTCTCTCTCTCTGCATATGTGTGTGTGTGTGTGTGTGTGTGTGTGTGTGTATGTGTGTGTGTGTGTGTGTGTGAAATTCTGTAATACCTAGAATCGTGTGTGTGTGTGTGTGTGTGTGTGTGTACTTACCTAATTGTACTTACCTAATTGTATCTTTACAGGAATGAGTCAAGCTCGTACTGTCCCGTGTCTTAAGCCATATTTATCGTACATATCCTTCAATTTGTGAATTGTTTTGGCACACACTATTTCATTCGGTAGTGCATTCCATTGATCAATTGCTCTGTTTGGGAAACTGAATTTCCTTACGTCTTTATCACCTCTCTTCTTATGCAGTTTTTTGCAGTGTCCTCTTGCTGATGCTTCTCCATACGTTAAGTAATCATTTATGTCTATTTTCTCCTTCCCTGATATGCAATTATATAGCATTATCATGTCACCTCTTTTCCTTCTCTCCTGTAGTGTTGGTAGATTCAGGTTATTTAGTCTTTCTTCGTAGCTTAGGTCCCTTAACCCCTACACCGCGGGCTTGTTTACCAATTACTTGCGTGTGCCGCGGGGTTATTTGGGCTCCGACAGACTCTCAAAAAATATTTGCCAAAAATCAGTTATTAGTCCTAGAATAATAAAATTACATATGCTTATGGCACATACCTTCAGCTTTCTCCTGGAATGATTGTTGAGCCTTCGTCGTTACCGTAGGACTTGTGGAGACCTCTGAAGTAGGGTAACGAAGTCTCCACTTTACACTTCCCGACAACCCGTAATATGATTACCACAGCCAGATACAAACACTATAAACACTATTCTACAATTTTCAAGTAGTTTGGGATCCATACTAAAAAAAAAAAAACACTGTGAAAGCAATGGAAATTACGAGCGCGTCTGATCGTCGCACTGGCACTAGTTCGCTCATGGTAGTCTGTCATTTATTATTCATAAAACCCCTCACACTTTATATTTCTATTACTATATAACACTTATATATATCTACAGTCTTTATCCATAAGTTTCCTTCAGTAGTATTAGTTTATTGTCACTGTAGGGATTCAATTTCTTTCAGTAAAATACGTAGCATTCACTTTCTCGTCCTGTATACTGGCATTGAGAGTGAATGTCACTTTCATCTTCACTCTCATAACTCATAGCATTCAGACATGCTAGAGTGAAACTTTCACTTTCATTACTCCTAGGGTATATACTCGTATTCTTATAATACTACTCATTTACATTTCTATTTACGTTCTCTATTTTATTTACGTTATTTACATTTCTATTTTATTTACAGTGTTATGCACTGTCACTTGAAATAACTTATAAAACTATTTTCCATTGTTCACGTATATTTACATTCATTACTTTCACTTGCTGTTTACACATTATTTACACATTATTTACAATTCCACTTGCACTGTTTTACTCAATAGAAAGATCGTAGTCACTCTTTTATCAATTGTCAGCCCTTTACCTCTTTCCACACGAGGTTTAGTAGGGGGTAAAGGTCACAGAGCCATTTGCATGGGGGTGAAAAAAAGGCCTTGAAGTCAGCAAGATGAAACATACGTCCTCTCACTTCGGAAGATGAGAGTACACTGATAACGCAGGGGCCAGGCCAGCTAGCCTAGAGGCCTGCTTTAGGGGTTATTCAGAGTTACCAATATTACTTCTTGAAACAGCTTAGTCTAGCACTGATATGATTGGCAGGAAATCTAGACAATACATTATAAATTTGGTAGTTCCAGGTGAATGTAAATATCATTTAGGGTTCTCCCTTCCCTCCTTACATGTATATTTATTACGAAAATAGATTAGAGGCCTACTTAGGAGATATATAATCAGAGCTACCAATGTTAAATCTTGAAACAGCTTTGTGTAGCACTGATATGATTGGCAGGAAATCTAGACAATACATTATAAATTAGGTAGTTCCAGGTGAATGTAAATATTACTTAGGCTTCTCCCTTCTCTCCTTACATGTATATTTATTACGAAAATAGATTATACGGCATATTTCAAGGGGAAAAAAACAGCGAAAATTAGCGAACGAGTGCACATGAGGTGTTGTCAGGTGATAATTAGCCAATTCCAGGTGTATGGCACTCTCACTTACCTGATTTCTTTCTTGTATATATTATTTGGTATAAGAATACGACATAGGGCTTATTTCAATGGATGAAATCAGTGAAAAATTCCAGGGAAGATTTACTTAGCGTAGCATGGCCAGGCAGGCGAGAGGATAGGGTAATGGAGGGGGGGTAGGGAGGGGAGTCAAGAACGGGGAGAAATGGCTAAATTGTCAACAATGGATGGGAGTACAGATGAGATTAGGAGTGCTGACTAGTGTTGGACATTGTCAGTACTGATAGATGATACAAGCCCCCACTTGAAAGCCCGGGTGAATTCAAAATAACACAGAATCACAAAAGCAACGCCCCGCGGTATGATCCCTTGCTCCCAAGCGTCACGAAAGTGACGCCCCGCGGTTAAGGGGTTAAGCTTAGTATCCATCTTGTAGCGGCCCTTTGAACTTTTTCAATCTTCTCTATGTGCTTTTTGAGATGAGGACTCCAGACTACTGATGCATATTCCAGGGTTGGTCTAATGAATGATGTTATTATCCTTCTTAGCATGTCTTCATTTATGTATGTGAATGCTATTCTCATATTTGCAAGCAGTGTATA
>NC_137039.1:4221763-4236763 GCF_032717465.1 Coenobita brevimanus
AATTATATCTAGAATATTCCAGTTTATATTTGTATTGAAATCCCCAGTTAGTGTGTGTGTGTGTGTGTGTGTGTGTGTGTGTGTGTGTGTGTGAGAGAGAGAGAGAGAGAGAGAGAGAGACAGAAAGAGAGAGGAATGGGGAGGAAAACAGAAGGGCAATACTGTATTTTATATTTTTCTGATGGAAGTTACAACACAAAGATAGAGAGGAAGTGCAATGGAGACGAGAGGAGGAGAGGAAGATAGGAAGACAGGAAGAGAGGAAGACAGGAAGAGGAATGGAAAGACGAGGGGAAGAGAGGAAGACAGGAAGAGGAATGGAAAGAGGAGAGGAAGACAGGAAGAGAGGAAGAGGAATGGAAAGAGGAGAGGAAGACAGGAAGAGAGGAAGGGGAATGAAAAGAGGAGAGGAAGACAGGAAGAGAGGAAGGGGAATGGAAAGAGGAGAGGAAGACAGGAAGAGAGGAAGGGGAATGGAAAGAGGAGAGGAAGACAGGAAGAGAGGAAAAGGAATGGAAGAGGAGAGGAGGAGAGGGAGGAGGGAAGTGAAAAGAGGGGAAGGAGGATGAAAGGATGAAGGAAGATTGGGAAGGAGGGAAGGAGAAAATATGGAGAGGGAGGGAAGGAGGGACAGAGGAAAGAGAATGAGGAGAGGGAGGGAAGGGAATGAAGAAAAGAACGAAGAAGGAATGGGAAGGAAGGTGAGAAGACGAGGAAGGAAAGAAGAAGAAGGAAGGAGGAAGGTGGGACGACGAGGAAGGAAGGAAGAGGGACGAAGGAAGGTGGGAAGACGAGGAAGGAAGGTGGGAAGACGAGGAAGGAAGGAAGAGGGACGAAGGAAGGTGGGAAGACGAGGAAGGAAAGAAGAAGAAGGAAGGAGGAAGGTGGGACGACGAGGAAGGAAGGAAGAGGGACGAAGGAAGGTGGGAAGACGAGGAAGGAAGGTGGGAAGACGAGGAAGGAAGGTGGGAAGATGAGGAAGGAAGGAAGAGGGACGAAGGAAGGTGGGAAGACGAGGAAGGAAAGAAGAAGAAGGAAGGTGGGAAGACGAGGAAGGAAAGAAGAAGAAGGAAGGAGGAAGGTGGGAAGACGAGGAAGGAAAGAAAAAGAAGGAAGGAGGAAGGTGGGAAGACGAGGAAGGAAGAGGGACGAAGGAAGGTGGGAAGACGAGGAAGGAAGGAAGAGGGACGAAGGAAGGTGGGAAGACGAGGAAGGAAGGAAGAGGGACGAAGGAAGGTGGGAAGACGAGGAAAGAAGGAAGGGGGACGAAGAAAGGTGGGAAGACGAGGAAGGAAGGTGGGAAGACGAGGAAGGAAGGTGGGAAGACGAGGAAGGAAGGTGGGAAGACGAGGAAGGAAGGTGGGAAGACGAAGGAAGGTGGGAAGACGAGGAAGGAAGGAAGGTGGGAAGACAAGGAAGGAAGGAGAGATGATGAAGGAAGAGGGAAGATGGGAAGACGAGGAAGGAAATAAGAAGGAGGAAGGAAGGTGAGAAGACGAGGAAGGAAAGAAGAAGAAGGAAAAAGGAAGGTGGGAAGACGAGGAAGGAAAGAAGAGGGAATAATTCACTTCCTGGCAGTTGCTTGCCACAAACATTTAATCCGCTTTTCTTTAACCTGAGACGTCCCGTCGACGTATGGGTACGTTGCAACATTTTGCACTTGCCAGTCCCGTCAATGTACTGGTACATTTTGCAATTGCAAGGTCCCTAATTTGCACAATTTACAATTTTCGCGCGTGATTTTTCATATGTATACACGGGACACCTTCCTCTATTCCTTTACAAGATGCCAAGCAGGGACAATGCCTTACACCGCATAACCTCCCCCCTCCTGCACACAATTCACCTGTTACCAGTGACCTGGCCAATAAAGACATTCAGGGCCAGAGTGATTCCCCAATCGATGACAATGTGGAGGACAAAGTTTACATAGCATTAGAGGAAGAAAGTCAGAAATGATGATCAGGTAATGTGGCAAAAGAAGGTCAGGAATGGTGATGAGTTAGTGAGTGAAACAATGCTTATAATGCCTATATTACTGTTTGAAAACCAATATACACTCGTACTACATATAAAATCGTTCCAAATAAATACCATTTAGGAGTGGTGTGGAATAGTTATCCTCCCATAGAACTCGTTTTCTTTGCAGCCAGCCTCATAGAAAACCCTGTAAGGTAAGGAGGTACTCCTACCTGTATCGAGTATTTTAAACCTCAGGTGAGCGATTTCTCTATGAATTTTCGATGTTTCTCACCAAAAGCGGAGGTTTTAGCAAAAAAAAAAAAAATCCAAAAATAGTCGGGACTGGGGGGTGTCGGAGGTGCGAAAGTGGTCGGGACGTGACGGGTTAAATCCTATCTATCTATCTATATACCTAGGCTGCTTCCCCCAAGGAAAGGAAGGTAGCCGAGACAGGACGACACACTCCCCATTTACTCATCCATTCAAACACACTCATTCGCATCTTAGCCCCAAATGAAGAAGGGACAGATCCTCACCCCACCACACCGCACAAGGGTCAACTGCACAGTGCAATCAGTGACATCCGCAGCATGGCCCGACAGCAGAGCTGGTTTACCCCTGACACATCATAATAGACCCATCCCCTTACCCGCACCTGACCTGACTAGCTGATCAGACCAAATGCAGGAGAATATCCCCTCAGGGCTGCGTCATCATTTATTCATTCACAGTTTCTCTTCATTTATTTCTGTCACGCACAGCCACTCTTCCTTGCTCAACAGACATCCTTCTCGCATCCAGCGCTCTCTTCACACTGTCCATTCATCCTATTCGTGGTCTCCCTCTCAGCCTTACACATCTCACATCAGATCCAGTTATCTTTTTCACCAATCGCTCATTATCCATTCTCTCCATATGCCCAAACCATCGCAACACCCTCTGCTCAACTCTACCAGCCATCTCCCGAACAACTCCAGTTCTCCTTCTCACTTCATCATTTCGCACTCGATCCATACGCGTCACTCCACACATACTCCTCAGACACCTCATCTCCATTACATTCAAACTTTTCTTCTCTGCTACACCCATATTCCATGTTTCAGCCCCATACAATGCAGTCGGTACCACAACACCCTCATACAGCCTTCTCTTTACATCCATTCTAAGCAAACGACATCTAAACACTTTTTTCATTCCTCCCAGCTCCTTTTCTACTTCATTTATTCTAAACTTCACTTCTGCATCTATTCTTCCATCCACAGCAACATGTGACCCTAGATATTTAAAACACTCTACCTCCTCAAGCAACACACCATTCAAAACTATATTCATCCCCTTACCATCTACCAACCTCGTACACTTCATCACTTTACTCTTATTCTCATTTACTTTCAATTTCCTCCTTTCACACACCCTTCCAAACTCCTCTACCAACTGTCTCAATCTCTCCTCTGAATCAGCCACCAGTGCAGTATCATCTCCAAACAGCAGCTGCTTCAGATTCCACTCTCCAACATCAACATTCACCAGACTCAAACCTCCACCTAAAACTCTTGCATTTAACTCCCTTACAACACCATCCATGTAAACATTAAACAACCAAGGCGACATCACACATCCCTATCGCAGCCCCACTCTCACGGGAAACCAATCACTCACAGCATTTCCCACTCTTACACACGCTCTACTAATTACATAAAAACATTTCACCCCTTTTAATAACCTACCATCAAGTCCATACAATCTTAAAACAGTCCACAAAGCCTCCCTATCAATTCTAGCATACGCTTTCTCTAAATCCATAAATGCCCAAAACACATCCTTGCCTTTCGCTAAATACTTTTCACACACTTGTCTCACCGCAGACATCTGACCCACGCATCCCCTCCCTCTCCTAAAGCCACATTGCTCATCACCAATCACTCCCTCTGTACCCTCTCTAACTCTCATAATTAACACTCTACCATACACCTTACCTACAACACTCAACAGACTTATACCCCTAAAGCTAGTACATTCATACTTATCACCCTTGCCTTTATACAACGGGACCATACAAGCACTTTCCCAGTCAACTGGCACCATACCTTTCACAAAGCACACATTCAACAATCTTACTAACCAGTCAACAATAGTCACTCCACCACCCTTCAGGCATTCCACAGCACACCCATCCATACCTGCAGCTTTCCCTGTTTTCATCTCCTTTACTGCCTTCTGCACTTCTTCCTTCGTGATCAAAGAATCATTCAACTCTCCCAACACATTTATTCCTTGCACCCTTTCATCCGCCACAAGCTCAGCCACCCTTTCCTCCTCTACATTTAACAATCTTTCAAAATACTCTGCCCATCTCTTCCTTACTGCATCCATCTCAATTAACATCCTTCCATCCTCTGCTTTTACTCGTTCTTCCTTCCCAGACTCTCTCTTTCGCACCCTTTTCACCTCCTTCCAAAACATTTTCTTATTCTGTTGAAAATTCCCTGTCAGCCGCCTACTCCACCACTCATCTGCTGCCACTTTAGCATCACGCACAGCCCTTCTCGCCCTATTCCTCTTTTCCTTGTACCTCTCATATGACATCTCATCCTTCCTCTGCAGCCATACTTCATATGCACGTCTCTTCTTAGCCACAGCCATACTTACTTCCTCGCACCACCATTCACTTCCTTTTCTTACACCACCACCCACACGTCTCACACCACACACCCCTTCTGCATGCCTCACCACAGCACTCTTAAATAACTGCCATTCCTCCTCCACATTGCCATTTTCCCGATCTTTCACTGCTTTCCACTCATCTTTCAATTTCTCCTGATACTCTATCTTTTTCTCTCTTTTATCCAACTCACTTTCAAAACCTCCCTGCCACACCTAATCCTCCTAGCTCTCACCCATCTCTTACCTACTGTTAACTTTCCCTCCACCAGGTAGTGGTCAGACATACCTCCACCCTCCCCTCTCAGAACTCTCACATCCAACAATCTTCCTATTGCATTCCTCGACACAACCACATAGTCCATCAAAGCTCTATCAACAACCCTTCCACCCTCCTGTCTCACCCATGTATACTTATAAATATCTTTCTTCTCAAACAGCGTATTTCCAATCACCATCTCTCGCTCAACACACATCGCTATCATTTGCTCCCCATATTCATTTCTTCCAGGCACACCATGCATACCAACTACACCTTCAACTGCTACATTTCCCACTCCAGCATTCAGATCTCCCATCATTACCACATTCACATTCGCTCCAAAACTCTAGACACTCATCAACATCATTCCAGAAAGACTTCCTCTCTTCCTCATCCCTTTCACTACCAGGCCCATATGCACTCACAAACACCCACAACTCACGTTCAAATTTCGCTTTCACCCATATCAGTCTCGATGACACCTCCTTCCATTCAATCACACACTGCTGTAATTCCGGACTCACTAACAAGGCCACACCTTCTCTTGCCCTTCCTCTATCAACACCTGACAATCTTCCATTCACACTTCCAAACATAGACTCACCCTTCCCTTTCATCTTCGTTTCACTCAAAGCTAACACATCCAACTTTCTTCTCACAAACATTCTTCCAATCTCCTCCCTTTTAGCCTCAATCGTTCTACATCCACGCACATTCATAGACCCAATGTTCAGGGTACGGGGATAACTCAGTTCCTCATCCCTTTCTCTGGCCTGTCTCTTTTTAGGAACTATACAACAGAGGAGGGGGGTCCCTAGTCCCCTCACCCCGCCCCTTTTAGTCGCCTTTTACGACACGCAGGGAATACGGTGGCAGTATTCTTCCTAACACAATCTGGCCGCAGAGTAGTAGTACCACCCCATAGTGCGGCCAGATTGTGTCCCCCCCCCGCCTACATCGGATGCGTGGATGGCATCTACTCGGTAGACAGACGGTAGGTAGGCAGACAGGTAGATAAAATAAATATTGATGTCTTTTGTTCAACTTTTAATCTTTGTAACCATCTATATGTATCTAATGTTACTACATCGGGTGAGTGGATGGTACCTACTAGACAGACGGGTAGGTAGGTAGACAGACAGGTAGAGAAAATAAATGTAGATGTCTTTTAATCAACTTTTAATCTATTTTCGTAACTCTCATTATGTATCTAATAAATCTATCACTACATCGTGTTAATGGATGGTACCTACCTGATAGACAGATAGGGTAAAGAAAATTAATATTGATGCCTTTTAATTAACTTTTAATCTATTTTTGCAATTAACTATAAGTATCTGTCTACTAAATCTATCACTACATCGGGGGAGTGGATGGTACCTAGTAGATAGATAGGAGAGAGGAAAATAAATACTGATGCCTTTTAATTTATAATTTATTTTTCAACTATCTACATGTATCTATTAAATAAGTCTATCACTACATCGGGTGAGTGGATGGTACCTTCAAGATAGATACGTAGGCATACAGGTAGAGAAAACAAATACTAATGCCTTTTAACAAACTTTTAATGTATTTATTCAACTATCCATATGTACCCGGTATCTATCTAATAAATCTATCACTACATCGGGTGAGTGGATGGGGCCTACTAGATAGATAGGGTACAGAAAATGAATATTGGTGCATTTTAATAAACTTTTAATCAATTTTTGGCAACTATGTATACGTACGTACCTATCTAATAAATGTCACTACATCGGGTGAGTGGATGGTACCTACTAGATAAACAGATAGGTCGGTAGACAGGCAGGTCGAAAAAATAAATACTGATGCCTTCTATTTAACTTTAATTCTATGTTACAACTATCTGTATCTATCTAAATCTATCACTACATCGTGTGAGTGAATGGTACCTACTTTACAGATAGATAAGTAGGTAGACTGATAAAATTAATATTAAAGCCTTATCGCAAATATTTATATGTATCTATCTAATAAATGTATCACTACATCGGATGAGTGGATGGTACCTAGTAGATAGAAAAATAACTAGATAAACAGACTGGTAGAGAAAATAATTTTCATGTCTTTTAATCAACTTTTAATCTATTTTTGCAACTACCTATGCGTACCTATCCAATAACTTCATCACTACATCGGATGAGTGGATGGCACCTACTTGGTAGATAGAAAGTAGGCAGATAAATAGGTAGAGATAATAAATATTGATGTCTCTGAATCAACTTTAAATTTTTTTGCAACTATCTTTATGTATCTTTCTAATAAATCCATCACTACATCAGGTCAGTGGATGGTAGTACCTACAACATTGAGAGACAGTTAGGCAGATAGGTAATTAAAATAAATTTTGCAGCCTTTTAATCAACTTTAAATATTTTTGCAACTAACTCCACTATGTATCTATCACCACATCGGATGAGTGGATGGTATCTACTTAAGAGACAGACATGTATAGAAAATAAGTACTGATGCCTTTTAATCATCTTTTACTATAATTTTGCACCAATCTATATTTATGTCTCCATTCTACCTATCAGTACATCGGGTGAGTGGATGGTACCTACTAGGCAGACAGATAGGTACCGTAGCTATACACACAAGTAGTGGAGATCAATAGTGAGGCCTTTTAGTACACTTTGAACCTATTTTGGCAACTGTCTATACCAGCGTGTATCTTATCAAATAAATCTATCACTACATCGGGTGAGTGGATGGTACCTACTAGATAGGCACACAGGTAGGGAGACAGACATGTACAGAAAATAAATAGGCTAGTTATGCCTTTTAATCCAATTTTGATGTTTTGACAACTATCTATATGTATGTATAATACATGTATCACTACATCGGGTGAGTGGATGGTACCTACTTCACAGACAGATAGGTAGGTAGAAAGACAGGTAAAGAAAATACTGGTGCCTTTTAATCAACTTTCAATCCATTTTTGCAGCTATCTATAGCGGTATATATCTATCAAATGAATGTCACTACATTGGATGAGTGGATGGTGCAGTACCTACTAGATAGATAGACAGGTAAGTTGTCAAGCAGGTAGAAAAAATATTGATCCCTTTTCATGAACCTTTAATCTATTTTTTTGCAACTGTCTGTATGTAGCTGTCTCATATCTATCACTACATCGGGTGAGTGGATGGTACCTACTTGATAGATAGATAGGTACGTAGACAGACAGGTAAGAGAAAAAAGAATATTGCCTTTTAATCAACTTTTAATATAGCTACCTGTGCAACCATCCACAGGTATCTATCTAATAAATGTATCTTTAGGCTACATCGGGTGAGTGGATGGTACCTATTTGAAAGACGGATTGGTAAGTAGACAGACAGGTAGTAAAAATAAATACTGGTGCCTTTTAATCTACTTTTAATCACGTTCTGCAATTATCAATAATTATGTGTCTATCTAGTAAATCTATCACTACATCTGGTGAGTGGTTGGTACTTTCCTGATAGAAAAATAGGCAGGTAAACAGACAGGTCGAGAAAATAAATGCTGATGCCTTACAATCATCTTTTAATCTAATTTTACAACTGTCTCTACGTATCTATCTAATAAATCTGTCACTACACTGGGTGAGTGGACGGTACGTAGTGGACTTGTGAATATACGTATGCACATTCGTCTAGGTAGGCAGGTTAAATAATGAATAAGGCGTTTGTATCTATCTTTGATTATTGATAGATTAAAGGTGAAGTGATTACCTGTTTGTAGGTCATGTGGAAAGAAGAGGTTACATAAGTGTGATGATGATGATGATGATGATAATAAAATAATACTCTCATCTTAAATTCACTCTCATCTTAAATGTCAGGACTAACTGCCTAGCCCCGGGCTCCTACGCTCCTCATGGGGCAAAGTAGGATTGGATAATGGATGGATGGATAATAATAATAATAATAATAATAATAATACCACCACCACCAATAATAATAATAATAATAATAATAATAATAATAATACCACCACCAATAATAATAATAATAATAATAATAATAATATAATAATAATAATAATAATAATAATAATAATAATAATACCACCACCAATAATAATAATAATAATAATAATAATAATAATAATAATACCACCACCAATAATAATAATAATAATAATAATAATAATAATACCACCACCAATAATAATAATAATAATAATAATAATAATAATAATAATAATACCACCACCAATAATAATAATAATAATAATAATAATAATACCACCACCACCAATAATAATAATAATAATAATAATAATAATAATAATAATAATACCACCACCACCAATAATAATAATAATAATAATAATAATAATAATACCACCACCAATAATAATAATAATAATAATAATAATAATAATAATACCACCACCACCAATAATAATAATAATAATAATAATACCACCACCAATAATAATAATAATAATAATAATAATAATAATAATAATACCACCACCAATAATAATAATAATAATAATAATAATAATAATAATAATAATACCACCACCAATAATAATAATAATAATAATAATAATAATAATAATAATACCACCACCACCAATAATAATAATAATAATAATAATAATAATACCACCACCACCACCACCAGTAATAATAATAATAATAATAATAATAATAATTATTATTATTATTATTATTATTATACCACCACCACCATCACCACCACCAATAATAATAATAATAATAATAGCAGCAAAGCAGCATTTTTGTTAGTAGTAGTAGTAGTAATAGTAATGAAAATAATAATAATATAACAGTAGCAGTAGCAGTAGCAGTAGTGGTAGTAGTAGTAGTAGTAATAATAATAATAATAACAATAGTAGTTGCATAAGTAGTAGCAGTAATAACAATAGCAGTCGTAGTAGTAGTAATAACAATGAATTTCCCCTCACCTTGTGTGCGGGGGGCTCGGTAGCACAGTGGTAGCGCGCTGGACTTGTGATCGGGGGATTGCAAGTTCGAGCCTCGCCCGGCTGCCGTGCCGGGAGGGGTAGCTCCTCCTGTAACCCTAGCGGGGCTATATAGTCCAATACAGGGCTTAGCTCGGGGAACTCCATTTCTCCCATTTTTTCACCTTGTGTGCCAACCCGGCCTAGTCTGGCCTTGCCGGCACTGGTGCCACTTGCCTCGCCTCCACAGTAATCCAGTCTGTCCATTCATCACGGCAAACACAATGGCAAACGCCCAATATACGCACAACACAAAGTTAATACCAGCTGCGCACACCAACATCCTCCCCTTTCCTGACCCGCGGGGTGACTGACTGCCCGGTGGTTGGCAACGCTGCATCTCAAGGGTCACGTGACCAAGGCATCATTGTGCTTGAGATTCCTCCAGTTAAATTTAAGACGATTAAAACCAGCGTTACATGAATTTTTTACCCATGTTTTAAATCAATAAGTGATACTACAGATTTTATTTGATACAGATATATGGAAATAAATAAAGTGCAAAATATCACCATCGTAATATACGTTGGTCGTTTCTTTTCAAAGACTGCATCTCCGGCAGCTTCCTTCAGGTGTACCATCAGTCAACATTGGCAACGCTGATTTCTTTTTAAATCTTTGAATGTTTAAAAGTAATGTCTTAATTATTTCTGACGTGCTTTGCAATAAACAAGTAATGGTAGAGTTTATTTATCTTTAGGGAGGTTATTGGCTTTCTGAACGTTATTTACTGTACTTCAGAGGCAAAATAAGACGATGCTGTGGCCCTACATCCTCACCACAGCATTCCTTCGAGACTGGCGCCATTTCTGCTTCAACATCTTGTTACCGGTGAAAAAAACAAGATGTAGATATGGCAAGTTAAGCCAACTGATGAGAATTGTGAGGTTATACTTGACAGAAATGCAAGAAAATGCTTACAGGACACCCAGATTAAACAAATACGTCCAACAAATGACTACTAAAAGCAAAACCACATCTCAGGAAGTTGCCGTTAACGGTCAGCGCCTGCAACTCGGCGCCGCTGTCCTTGCAATGTGTCCCTGAAATGTTTGGACGGTTAAAGGCAGTTGTGGCAGTGTTGGCGCGTCCTTTGCAATAGGTCAGTGATAATAGAGGTTGCACTTAACCCTTTCCCTGCTGCTGCACAAGGCGTCTGTTGTCATCTGATGCAACTGGCCAATTTGACATCTGCAATACTGAGTCCTGCTGCCATAACATTCAACCAGCTTTAGTTATCAGGTAGCAATGAGCCTCCTTGGTTACTAGTCAAACCGCACCTCAGATCTAACTTACTTGGCCATCCACTGTAACTACTACCAAATATTATCAATACTACTACTACTACTACTACTACCAACAATGCTACTACTACTACTACTACTACTACTACTACTACCAACAATGCTACTACTACTACTACTACTACTACTACTATTACTACCACCACTACCTTGGACTCAGCGTGTATAAATCTCACCAGGATGTTGTTGTTGCTGCTTACCCCTACCTAGTGTGTGTGGCCGAGCAGACCCGTCGACCACAGGTAAGTGTTTCTGTGGGGCCGCTACAGGTACAGTACAACGTGTAGGCAACCGGCGCCTCCTTGTGGCAGACACCGCCTCACCAGGGTCCTTCCCACGGCGAGGTGCTGGCAAATAGAAAAGGTTTGTCGCCTGGGTGGACGCCGCAGACGTTTCCCTCCACCACTGAACTAACCCAATGTAAACCCACATTAACCCAGATAAGGCCACGAAAATTACCCTAACCCCATGTAAACCCAGTGTAAACCCAATGTAAACCCAGTGTAAACCCAATGTAAACCCAATGTAAACCCAGTGTAAACCCAGTGTAAACCCAATGTAAACCCAATGTAAACCCAGTGTAAACCCAGTGTAAACCCAACCCAATGTAAACCCAGTGTAAACCCAATGTAAACCCAATGTAAACCCAATGTAAACCCAATGTAAACCCAGTGTAAACCCAATGTAAACCCAATGTAAACCCAGTGTAAACCCAGTGTAAACCCAATGTAAACCCAATGTAAACCCAGTGTAAACCCAGTGTAAACCCAGTGTAAACCCAATGTAAACCCAATGTAAACCCAGTGTAAACCCAGTGTAAACCCAATGTAAACCCAGTGTAAACCCAGTGTAAACCCAATGTAAACCCAATGTAAACCCAGTGTAAACCCAATGTAAACCCACTGTAAACCCAGTGTAAACCCAATGTAAACCCAGTGTAAACCCAGTGTAAACCCAATGTAAACCCAATGTAAACCCAGTGTAAACCCAATGTAAACCCAATGTAAACCCAGTGTAAACCCAATGTAAACCCAATGTAAACCCAATGTAAACCCAGTGTAAACCCAATGTAAACCCAATGTAAACCCAGTGTAAACCCAATGTAAACCCTATGTAAACCCAGTGTAAACCCAATGTAAACCCAGTGTAAACCCAGTGTAAACCCAATGTAAACCCAGTGTAAACCCAATGTAAACCCAGTGTAAACCCAGTGTAAACCCAATGTAAACCCAATGTAAACCCAGTGTAAACCCAATGTAAACCCAATGTAAACCCAGTGTAAACCCAATGTAAACCCAATGTAAACCCAGTGTAAACCCAATGTAAACCCAATGTAAACCCAGTGTAAACCCAATGTAAACCCAATGTAAACCCAGTGTAAACCCAATGTAAACCCAGTGTAAACCCAATGTAAACCCAGTGTAAACCCAATGTAAACCCAGTGTAAACCCAATGTAAACCCAGTGTAAACCCAATGTAAACCCAATGTAAACCCAGTGTAAACCCAATGTAAACCCAATGTAAACCCAGTGTAAACCCAATGTAAACCCAATGTAAACCCAGTGTAAACCCAATGTAAACCCAACCCAGTGTAAACCCAATGTAAACCCAATGTAAACCTAGTGTAAACCCAATGTAAACCCAGTGTAAACCCAACCCAGTGTGTAAACCCTGTGTAAACCCCATGTAAACCCAGTGTAAACCCAGTGTAAACCCAACCCAGTGTGTAAACCCAGTGTAAACCCAATGTAAACCCAGTGTAAACCCAATGTAAACCCAATGTAAACCCAGTGTAAACCCAATGTAAACCCAATGTAAACCCAGTGTAAACCCAATGTAAACCCAATGTAAACCCAATGTAAACCCAGTGTAAACCCAATGTAAACCCAGTGTAAACCCAGTGTAAACCCAATGTAAACCCAGTGTAAACCCAATGTAAACCCAGTGTAAACCCAATGTAAACCCAATGTAAACCCAATGTAAACCCAGTGTAAACCCAATGTAAACCCAATGTAAACCCAGTGTAAACCCAATGTAAACCCAATGTAAACCAAGTGTAAACCCAATGTAAACCCAGTGTAAACCCAATGTAAACCCAATGTAAACCCAGTGTAAACCCAGTGTAAACCCAACCCAATGTAAACCCAGTGTAAACCCAATGTAAACCCAGTGTAAACCCAATGTAAACCCAGTGTAAACCCAATGTAAACCCAATGTAAACCCAGTGTAAACCCAATGTAAACCCAGTGTAAAGCCAATGTAAAGCCAATGTAAACCCAGTGTAAACCCAGTGTAAACCCAATGTAAACCCAGTGTAAACCCAATGTAAACCCAATGTAAACCCAGTGTAAACCCAGTGTAAACCCAATGTAAACCCAACCCAGTGTAAACCCAATGTAAACCCAGTGTAAATCCAGTGTAAACCCAATGTAAACCCAGTGTAAACCCAATGTAAACCCAATGTAAAGCCAATGTAAACCCAGTGTAAACCCAGTGTAAACCCAATGGAAACTCAATGTAAACCCAGTGTAAACCCAATGTAAACCCAACCCAGTGTAAACCCAATGTAAACCCAGTGTAAACCCAACCCAGTGTGTAAACCCAGTGTAAACCCCATGTAAACCCAGTGTAAACCCAGTGTAAACCCAACCCAGTGTGTAAAGCCAGTGTAAACCCAATGTAAACCCAATGTAAACCCAGTGTAAACCCAATGTAAACCCAATGTAAACCCAATGTAAACCCAGTGTAAACCCAATGTAAACCCAATGTAAACCCAGTGTAAACCCAATGTAAACCCTATGTAAACCCAAGGTAAACCCAGTGTAAACCCAAGGTAAACCCAGCGTAAACCCAGTGTAAACCCAATGTAAACCCAGTGTAAACCCAATGTAAACCCAGTGTAAACCCAGTGTAAACCCAATGTAAACCCAATGTAAACCCAGTGTAAACCCAATGTAAACCCAATGTAAACCCAGTGTAAACCCAATGTAAACCCAATGTAAACCCAGTGTAAACCCAATGTAAACCCAGTGTAAACCCAATGTAAACCCAATGTAAACCCAGTGTAAACCCAACCCAATGTAAACCCAGTGTAAACCCAATGTAAACCCAGTGTAAACCCAGTGTAAACCCAGTGTAAACCCAATGTAAACCCAGTGTAAACCCAATGTAAACCCAATGTAAACCCAACCCAGTGTAAACCCAATGTAAACCCAGTGTAAATCCAGTGTAAACCCAATGTAAACCCAATGTAAACCCAGTGTAAACCCAATGTAAACCCAATGTAAACCCAGTGTAAACCCAGTGTAAACCCAATGTAAACCCAATGTAAACCCAGTGTAAACCCAATGTAAACCCAATGTAAACCTAGTGTAAACCCAATGTAAACCCAGTGTAAACCCAACCCAGTGTGTAAACCCTGTGTAAACCCCATGTAAACCCAGTGTAAACCCAGTGTAAACCCAACCCAGTGTGTAAACCCAGTGTAAACCCAATGTAAACCCAGTGTAAACCCAATGTAAACCCAATGTAAACCCAGTGTAAACCCAATGTAAACCCAATGTAAACCCAGTGTAAACCCAATGTAAACCCAATGTAAACCCAATGTAAACCCAGTGTAAACCCAATGTAAACCCAGTGTAAACCCAGTGTAAACCCAATGTAAACCCAGTGTAAACCCAATGTAAACCCAGTGTAAACCCAATGTAAACCCAATGTAAACCCAATGTAAACCCAGTGTAAACCCAATGTAAACCCAATGTAAACCCAGTGTAAACCCAATGTAAACCCAATGTAAACCAA
>NC_137039.1:4241763-4251763 GCF_032717465.1 Coenobita brevimanus
ATGAATGGATGAGAAATAGGGGCGTGGAAGAAGTTGAGAGGCAGAAGAGAGAGTTATATGTGGAAAGGAAGAGAGAGGTGAAAAGATTAGTAAGAGAGAGTAAGAAGAGAGTGGATCAGGAATTTGGAAGGAATTTGAGTGTAAAGTGGAGGGACTGTAAGAAAATGTTCTGGAGAGAAGTGAAAAGAGTAAGACAGGGTGGAAGTGAAGTTAGCAGGGGAGTGAAAGATAAACATGGTAGATTACTAGTGGAGAAGGGAGAAAAAGTGAGCAGATGGAGAGAACACTTTAAGGAATTGTTGAACGTAGAGGATGGAAGTAATGCGAGTATAAGTGGCTGGGGAATGGTTGGGAGAAGGAGGGAGGTGAAAAGACAGGTAGAAATCAGTAGGATAGAGGTTGTGGAAGCAATGAAGAAAGTTAAATCGGGGAAAGCCCCAGGAATTGATGGAGTGTGTGGTGAGATGCTGAAGCATGGGGGAGAGATAGTAGTAGAATGGATGTGGAAGATGTGCAGATTGGCCTGGGAGGAAGGTAGAGTCCCGGAGGATTGGAAGTCAGGTATAATTATTCCCTTGTACAAAGGAAAAGGGGAAAAAGAAGTGTGTGGTAATCATAGGGGCATTTGTCTTCTTAGTATAATAGGAAAAGTGTATGGTAGGATACTTATAGACAGAGTTAGAGAAAGAACAGAGAAATTAGTTGGAGAAGAACAGGGAGGCTTTAGGAAGGGAAGAGGTTGTGTAGATCAGATATTCATTCTTAGATCTTTAGTGGAAAAGTTTCTAGAGAAGGGAAAGAAGTTGTATGCGGCTTTCATGGATTTGGAGAAAGCATATGACAGGGTGGATAGACAAGGATTGTGGAAAGTGTTAAGAATATATGGAGTAGATGGGAAGTTGTTGAATGCTGTGAAGAGTATGTATGATGGTGCTAAGGCTGCAGTGTGTGTGGATGGTGAACTAAGTGAATTTTTCTCTTTGAAAGTTGGTTTGAAACAGGGATGTGTCATGTCTCCATGGTTGTTCAATCTGTACATGGATGGGGTAATAAAAGAGGTACAAGGTAGGGTAGTGGATGTTGGAGTGGCCCTGGTGAGAGAGGATAGTGTTTGGAAACTCCCTGTACTGTTGTTTGCAGATGATACTGTGTTGTTGAGTGAAGATGAAGGGGAGCTGCAAGGCTTGGTGGATGAGTTTGAGAGAGTGTGTAAGAAACGGAACCTAAAGGTGAATGTAGGGAAGAGTAAAGTGATGGTCTTTGAGAGAGGTGAAGTCAGTGAATGTATAGCGAGGTTGGATGGTGAGGAATTGGAAAATGTGAGTACGTTTAAGTATTTGGGTAGTGTGATGAGTAAGGATGGAGGTTTGGAGGGTGAAGTGCTTGAAAGGGTACAGCAGGGAAGAAAGGTTGCTGGTTCCTTGAAAGCAGTGATAAGAAACAGGGAAGTGAGCATGGAAGTAAAAAAGTTACTACATGACAGTATTGTGATACCAACTCTAACGTACGGAAGTGAAGCTTGGACGTTGTTGGAAGGACACAAGTCAAGAGTGAGAGCAGTGGAAATGAGTTATTTAAGAGGAGCTTGTGGAGTCACGTGGAGAGACAGGCTGACGAATGAGGATATAAAGGAGCGTTGTGGTGTTGATGTGGATGTGATAGGAAGCGTTGTGAGGAACACACTGAGGTGGTTTGGCCATGTGGAGAGGATGGAGGGTGAAAGACTGACGAAGAGAGTGTATGTGAGTGAGGTGGAGGGTGGAAGAGGGAGGGGGAGACCGAGGATGAGATGGAGGGATGGGGTGGAGAGGTATATGAGAGAGGGGGGTGTGAGTTGGGAGCAGGGTAGTGAAATGGCGGGGGACAGGGCGACTTGGAGGCGATTTGTTTGTGGCCACCCCAAACGGGATTGAGGCGTCTGGCAATAGATAGATAGATTATTATTATTATTATTATTATTATTATTAGCATTATTATTATTATTAGCATTATTGTTATTATTATTATTATTATTATTATTATTATCATTATTATTATTATTATTATTATCATTATTATTATTATTATTATTATTATTAGTATTATTAGTATTAGCATTACTACTACTACTACTACTAATAATAATAATAGTAATAATAATAATAATAATAATAATAATAGTATTTTTATTAATATATTATTATTATTGTTATTATTATTATTATTATTATTATTATTATTATTATCATTATTATTATTATTATTATTATTATTATTATTATTATTATTATTATTATTATTATTGTTGTTGTTGTTGTTGTTGTTGACAGAACTGGACCAGATAGACAGATAGATATAGATAGATAAACAGATAGATGGAGCTACTTTTGAAACATTACTTTGATTCTTAATGCTGTTACGTAAGGCAGTTCTATGAATCTCCTTGGTTACTAGTCTGAAGACAGATAGATAGATAGATAGATAGATAGATAGACAGACCAATTTAAACAACAGCTACTATTTATTTTCACGTACAGGTGGTATAATCTCCTTGGTTACTAGTCTGAAGATAGATAGATAGATAGATAGATATAGACAGACCAATTTAAACAACAGCTACTATTTATTTTCATGTACAGGTGGTATAATCTCCTTGGTTACTAGACAGATAGATAGAGAGAGAGCTAGATAGACAGACAGACAAATACAAAGCAATACAAAACAAGTATTAATGTTCAGGTTACTGTATATTTCTATTTCCTGTTATAATCTCCTTGGTTACTAGATAGATAGACAGATAGATAGATAGACAGATCGATAGATAGATAGATACAAAGAGGAGTTGCATTTAAACTTAATAAAACTCATAACTGATTTGTTATACTTTATACTTGAGTCTCCTTGGTTACTAGTCTTAATAGATACATAGATAGATAGATAGACAGAGAAGTACAGTAGGTAGGTAAACAGACAGATATAAATAGATAGATAGACACAGGTAGGTAGGTGGGTAGGTAGGTAGGGAGGAAGGTAAGTAGGTAGGTAGGTGGGTAGGTAAGAAGGTAGGTAGGTAGGTAGAGAGGAAGGTAGGTAAGTAGGAAGGTACGTAGGTAGGAGGGTAGGTAGGTAGGAAGGTAGGTAGGTAGGTAGGTAGGTAAGTAGGTAGGTAGGAAGGTAGGTAGGTAGGAGGGTAGGTAGGTAGGTAGGTAGGTAGATAAGTAGGTAGGTAGGTAGGTAGGTAGGTAGGTAGGTAGGTAGAGAGGAAGGTAGGTAAGTAGGAAGGTAGGTAGGTAGGAGGGTAGGTAGGTAGGCAGGTAGGTAGGTAGATAAGTAGGTAGGTAGGTAGGTTGGTAGATAGGTAGACAGTCTTTTTTCTATCTATCTATCTATTTCTTCCTTTCCATTCAGCTTTCCTTCACATGTGTTTAGTACAAGTACTGACTCTATCTCTCTGTGTATCTATCTGCACCCTTCTATCTACCTCTGTCCATCGGCAGCAATTTATCTATCTACCGATCTATCAACTTTTCTATCTATCTATCTATGTATCTACATGCCTACCTACCTATCTATCTATCTATCTATCTACCTACCCATATATCCGTCTATCTGTATGTCTATCTATCTATCTATCTGCTTATCCATCTATCTATCTATTTGTTAATCTACCTACCTCTCTATCTACCTACCTGTCTATCTATCTATCTATCTACCAATCTATCCATCTATCTATTTCTGACATTCTATTATAATTTCCCATCCATGTCACCAGCTCCCTTCGCCTCCTTGTTAGTTTATCTATCTCTATCTGCACCCTTCTGTCTGTGTATCTATCTGGACCTATTTATCTATCTGTGTATCTATCTGGACCTATTTATCTATCTGTGTATCTATCTGGACCTATTTATCTATCTGTGTATCTATCTGGACCTATTTATCTATCTGTGTATCTATCTGGACCTATTTATCTATCTGTGTATCTATCTGGACCTATTTATCTATCTGTGTATCTATCTGGACCTATTTATCTATCTGTGTATCTATCTGGACCTATTTATCTATCTGTGTATCTATCTGGACCTGAGTTTATCTATCTGTGTATCTATCTGGACCTATTTATCTATCTGTGTATCTATCTGGACCTATTTATCTATCTGTGTATCTATCTGGACCTATTTATCTATCTGTGTATCTATCTGGACCTATTTATCTATCTGTGTATCTATCTGGACCTATTTATCTATCTGTGTATCTATCTGGACCTATTTATCTATCTGTGTATCTATCTGGACCTATTTATCTATCTGTGTATCTATCTATCCCTCACACGTCACCACCTCCCTCACCCCATTTATTGCACCTTTAAAGTTTATATCTATCTGTCTGCCTGTCTATCTATCTATCTGTCTATCTATCAATCTATCGATCTGTCTATCTATCTGAAACATTTTATGCATCTATTTGCAGCTATTTATCTATTATGGGTTGAATTCCTACTTTCTTGTAAAATTTCCATTCCAATTTTTCTCTTCCTATTTACTACAGATGTTGACTATCTATCTATTTATCTATCTAGTATCTGTATGTCTTCCTATATCTATCTATCTGTCTATCTATTTACCTGTCTATCTATCTATCTATCTTTAAAATTTCCCTTTCATGCCATCAGTTCCTTCGCCTCCTATCTATCTACCTGTACTTATCTATCTATCTATCTACCTATGACTATCAATCTATCTACAATGAAATTCCATCGCATTCTCTTTACCTTTCATTTTATCTATTTCTATCTATCTACCTATCTATATATATATTTATTCATCAGTGTATCTGTCTTGATTTATCTATCTATCTATCTATTCAAGGCCTGTTAGGCATCAGGCCTGCCTTCCTCCTTATATCTATCTATATCCAGGAACCTATCCATCTATATCATTTTGTAGGATTTCTTTATCTTTCTATCTTTCTATTTATCTATCTGTCTTTCTATATGTATGGTCTATCATCTATCTATCTCTATTTATCCATCTATCTATCTATCTTTCTATCTGTCTATCATCTCTAGCAGCAATACACAACAAACCCATCATATTGTCTGTTTGTCAGCAATAGTTTAGCAAGACTGCGTTGGAATAGTTTAGCAAGACTGCGTTGGAATAGTTTAGCAAGACTGCGTTGGAATAGTTTAGCAAGACTGCGTTGGAATAGTTTAGCAAGACTGCGTTGGAATAGTTTAGCAAGACTGCGTTGGAATAGTTTAGCAAGACTGCGTTGGAATAGTTTAGCAAGACTGCGTTGGAATAGTTTAGCAAGACTGCGTTGGAATAGTTTAGCAAGACTGCGTTGGAATAGTTTAGCAAGACTGCGTTGGACAATTCAGGAAGGCTCTGTTTGTAAAAGATTTTAGGAAGGCTCCGTTGTACAGTTCAGCAAGGCTCCGTTGTACAGTTCAGCAAGGCTCCGTTGTACAGTTCAGCAAGGCTCCGTTGTACAGTTCAGCAAGGCTCCGTTGTACAGTTCAGCAAGGCTCCGTTGTACAGTTCAGCAAGGCTCCGTTGTACAGTTCAGCAAGGCTCCGTTGTACAGTTCAGCAAGGCTCCGTGGTATGTGCTCGCTAACTCAATAAAAGTCTACCGTCAGGCTGAAGGAAAATCATCTGGAAATAGTAGATATAAACTTTTGAATATTCGTCCTACTGAAGAGATGTACAGCGTCAGAGGGACAACGTCTATAATCACCAGGAAAATGATATGGTGGGGAAATTGAGGGGGTTCTGGCTTTACTTATTATTATTATTATTATTATTATTATTATTATTATTATTGTTATTATTATTATTATTATTCCTAATAGTAATATTATTAGTTTTTATATTTATTATTATTATTATTATTATTATTATTATTATTATTGTTATTATTATTATTATTATTCCTAATAGTAATATTATTAGTTTTTATATTTATTATTATTATTATTATTATTATGATTATTATAATTATTATCATTATTATTTTTATTATTGATATCATTATTGCCATCACCATTATTATTATGCTTATTCTACTATTAACACCACCAATCGGTAGAGAGGTGGCCTGCAGTCCTAATGGATCCAGGTTCAAATCCCGGCTGGGGCAGGGAACTGTTTAAGGATTTGAATTTTATAAAATGAGACTTTACTGATTTACCAGAAGACCCGCCGACATGTTAAAAAAAGACAAAAACGCTAATACCAGTACACCAGTCCTGTATGAGACAGCCCTAGCATGTATTCAATATGGACGGTGGGTGTTAGTGCCATAAAAATACCCCCGCTAATACCACTACACCAGTCCTGTATGAGACAGCCCTAGCATGTATTCAGTATGGACGGTGGGTGTTAGTGCCGAAGTGGTGACATGTGGGGGTGTAGGAGGACTACTGGGCCATGGGATAGACCACTGCCCCCGAGAAAGAGTCGGACTCATAAAAAATATATCTATATTCTTTGGTTCAGGTTTGAAATGAACATTGCAGAGAAGGACTGACAAATGTGATTCCTTAACGCCTTCAACGCAGCAGCCCAGATTGATTGATTGATTGATTGATGGATTGATTGATTGACTTCAATACCACTATAGCGTTTACTTCAGCACAAAATCCCGTGCACTGAAGCGCTTACCAGAGAAAAGTCGGCGGATTTTCTTTTGAATACCTGTTTCTCTCTCTCTCTCTCTCTCTCTCTCTCTCTCTCTCTCTCTCAGATATGACGGTTGCTCATCGTAGTCTGGGTGAAAACATGGCATTTGGTAAAAGATGATAATATTGGCTTTAACCCGTCACGTCCCGAGGGTTTCCGCACCTATGACATCCCCCAGTCCCGAGCCTTTTTGGAAAAATTTTTTTTTTGCTAAAACTTCCGCTTAGGTCGAGAAACGAAGGAAAATCATAAAGAAAGTGGTTCCTGCGGTCTATAAGTGGTCCGTACAGGTGCGGTTTCCCGCCGCAGGTATCGTATTCTGTAATGGGCTGGATATGCGTTTACGTTTTCTATGGTAAGGAATAATGGGAGAAACAACACACAACACCTCTACATTTATTGAATTTGAACTAATAAACAATAACAGTAACAATATAATGGATTTCAGACACATATATATGAAAAATAAGCATTGTACCATCGCGCGAGCATAGCGAGTTTGGTCCGAGTCGTAACATGCTATATGCTAAGTTTCTGGTATGAGTCAACCTATCATTTTTTCTACTTGTATACTTCTGTTTCAATGACATTTTACCAATTACAACTGTTTGTAAGTGTTTTCAGATGTTTTCATTCATTATGATGACATGCAGCATAAGTTTAGCGCACATCAGCTTAGTAAGCGCACTCGCTATGACTCGTATTTCAACATACCAAATTGTTTTATCACTTTCCAATTATTTTCCCCTTTACATAGAACCTTTCCTCCACCACTGTAAAGGTTTTCAATTATTTTCATTCATTACGAGGGCATTTAGCGATATGCTAGCGCATATTCACGTAGCAACCACGATCTCAAACACTCGTGTTTCATCATCTACTTTATTTATTCACTCCAATTATATTTTCCCACTTACATTACACACGTTTACACCCCTAGAATGCACTGTACATACTTACTGCCATTATTTATTCAAGTGAGCATGAGAATATCGCCTGAAAATACCCTCGCAAGGAATGTTTCGTCATACATAATACTCACACACTTATATACTAATTCACTCACACACTTATATACTAATTATTCACTTTATCACTTGCTGACTTTTATTTTGACTAATACGTGCCTTATTCATTCGACTGAACGTCAGGAAATCTTATCTTTATACACACGCTATGAATATTTGACTTAGAATATACATCATCATATACAATAATTTGAACTTATATTATACCCGTAAGAATGTCACATAATAATAATTATATAATTACGGGCCGTATTTATTGCACTGAGCGACAGAATATCGCATCATACAACCCTCTCTATGTAAGTTTCAACTTAGGGCAGATTTATATACTTACACCCAATGTTTTCACTTATGTTCTACCCGTAGGCACTTTATACTAATATTTGGAGATCCACATGACTGATAATTTCACTGAGCGTCTGTCTGTCGCATTTACCTCATAATTTCAGCGTCCTTTCACATTCACACCATGCTAGAATTGCATCAACGTGTGATATTCACTAAAACATGGGTGAATACAGAGACCCACGTCACACTGCACGCACTCATAGCGGGTGTCCTTCCTCTGTGTCGTGAGTCTTACCTGGGAATGACTGCACACGTGACACCTGCGCTGGGGCCTAGGTCTGTTGGGCTGGGGAGGGATAGGAGTGGGGAAATGGCGGCCGGATATTCTCTGGGGAGTTTGGGTAATAGGGGCAGTGCGGGTGCGCTGTTGGGGCCTTTCAACAGCATACTTTGCAAAGATTTCTCTTGTGAGCTCCCTCACAAACCCTTCAAATGTTTCCTGAACTCCTGTGGTCATGGCGTGAAGGTGGTGGCAATTCAGAGCAGTGATATCTAGTAAGTGAAAGAACAGTTTTTTATACCACTTCATCGTTGTCCTGGCACACTCTACCGTCGATATCATGGAGTCTGACTGGTCCACGAGGCGCATGTTTATATTGTAATCCATAACACACTCAGGTTTCCAAACACGACGCCTGCTCTCGCTATGGTAATCTACAGAATCAGTACGGTGCATCAAGGGGCGGTGAACCGTGGACAAGAGGCTTACTTCTCTGTTGTGGTTCCACATTGTTGCAAGGATGTTGTTGGCTTTGAAGAAGACAACCTCACTCCTTGCAAGTTTCCGCCCTACCTTGACCATGTGACGCCGGTTCACCTTTACGGTTCCACAGACTCCCGTTTCATGTGTGTGAAGATAACGAGCGAGAAGAGGGCTAGTGTACCAGTTGTCGAGGTAGAGAACGTGACCGCGATGAAGGTAGTCTTGTATCATCGTCTTTACCACTGCTCCCGACAGTCCAATACTTCGATCTTCTATTATGTCTGTCTGTGCACCGGTGTACAAGACTATGTCTTGCACGTATCCAGTCCTACAGTCACACATAACAAAGATCTTGAACCCAAAACGGTGCCTTTTGCTGGGTATATACTGTCTGAATGAAATATTGCCTCTCCACAACACGAGACTCTCGTCTATGACGAGATCTCTATAGGGATGGAATGAGGATCGAAAGGTTTGCCTGAGGTGATCAAAGACCAACCGAATTCGCCTCATTTTGTCAGTGTTGTTTGCATTTGCAGGGTCATGAGCATCATAAAAATGGAGGCGACTTAGAATTTGTTGAAACCGTTTACGGCTCATCACTTGATCAAATATGGGGGTAAACATAACAGGGTCCCTAGTCCAGTAAGCAGGAATTCTATTCTTTCTTATAATACCCATCAAAAGGACAAGGGCAAAAAATAAAAACATTTCTGGGAGGGAGACAGGGTAATCATAGATCATAGAATGCCTACTCCTTGTTCCCAATCTTTCACTTTCTAGGCACTGGGCGCTTGCGAACAGGTTTGTTTGATAAACGATCTGATCCACGAATGCCTCACTGAAAAACAGGTGGAAAAAATCCAACCTGGTGGAATTACTGTGAATACCTGGTGCAGTGCAGCCAGATCGCCCTTGCTCAGTGAAGGGGTGAATGAGGAGAAAAATCACTCCCATCCTCCCAATCCCATGACACAAATCCCTCGTCCCCATCACCGCCTTCGTCTGGGTGGGGAGGAGATCCTGGTTGGGGAGGTGGGGGAGAAGGAGTACGGAGGGCTTCCCCACTGTCACTCCTCTTCCCTCTGCCTTTACCCTTTCCCTTTCCCTTACCCTTACGGCCTTGAGGAACATTAGGGGGCTGTGGGGATGAAATAGTTGAATATTGGGGAGTAGAAGACGTGCTGGGGAGTGGTTCCTCCCCACCTTCCCCCTCCATTACCACACCACGTGCTCTCTCACGCAACCTAGCTCGACCAC